>NC_142811.1:25998996-26079267 GCF_049724085.1 Artemia sp. Qi Xiang Cuo
CTTTCAGTGTCTTGTGGATTGCATAGGTATGTCACCATGAATTGATTCTAAGTTCCAAAGAGAATCTTAGTACAAATTTTTTTTAATTGGATCGAAGACAACACTGTTTGTTACATTATGCCCCCCCCCCGGCACTGACCATTTCAACTTGATGCTCAAAGCCGTTCCAAGTTGTTGCAGATACGATATTCGCATATAGTGTATTTTCATCTAACTTGTCCCCTTGCCTCAGGCCAAAATCTGAAGTCCACCTGGCCCCTCAGAACTCTCTGAAACTTTTGAATCCATCCCCCAAGCTGTCCGCCAGATATTGCTGATACGTTATTTTGATGCAAAGGCATATGTAACATTTTTCGAGCTACATCGCTACTTCACCTTGAATAGATTCTAGTCCCACAGGGGCCCATTGTTTCAGAACTCTTAGGGAATTTAAAACAAAAGCCCTAAGTAATCTAGACCTCCCCCAAAGTCAAATTCCGGCCTCCAACCACCAAAGTACTCCCTGGACGCTTCACCTTGGTCCCTATAGCTGTTCCCAAGATATTGTTCTTTCGATAACCTGACAGTGTGCAATATCTTTCGAATTATCTCGTTATTTAACCGTGAACTGGTTCTTAGTCTTATAGTGGCTTATAGTAAAAAAAATATTTTGGCAGATAAAACACACATTTTTCAGCTTCTCTCCTACTTAAAAACTTCAATATTCTTACTTCAGGACTGTACCCTTGGAAAAACTCTGTCATGAACGGTTGCTAAGCGTTCCAAGATGATGAGACAACCAAGATGAAACTTAACCTGCTTCTTCTACTAAAACCTATCTGTGAGTTTACATAATTTTGACCTGTTAATTGTGAATTTGCACAAGCCATAGCCTGTGAGGGAAATGTTGACCCAAGAGGCAAACTTGTTGGACATTTTAACTATTCTGAACAAAACAGCTGTCTCAAAATTTTATTCTGATATCATGGGAGGTTATGGTGGTACCTAGCGACAAGAAGATAATGGTAGGGGGCTGGTTTTCAATTACTGTCAGCGCCGGAAAAGAAAAATTCAAATTAAATGAGTCCGCTCCAAAATTTGGACAATCACACCTTCTATACGAGGGATCAGAAAGAGTAATAGAAATAAACTGGAGCACATGACTCTTTAGTAAGGCAACGCTACTGCATTGCCTCTATACGATAGTAGAGAGCTATCTTATAGTCGTGACATTACCACGTGGTAGCACCATATATCGGCATAGAGTCCCTAGGGAGAAAACCTGTGCTGTCAGTCATGACGGGGCACCATAGATAGGCATAGAATCCCCATGGAGAAAATGGTTCAGAGAAATTGATTGCGTAACCCGAGCGTAACTCAAGAGCTCCTGAAGTGACACCATATATGGTCATAGTCTGCCTAGGGGAAATGGTTTTCCGATAAATTAACTGAATCATTGATTGTGAATTGTATTGATCCGATAACGAGAAGCAAATCACGTGTCTCCTTTTAAGCCAATCAGAGGGCTGGTTACATATTAGCGGGAGAGGATTGCAGGGAATATAAGGAAAGGATTTTTGCTATAGTTTTTTTTATTAGTCTGTGAATAGAATTCAATGGAGTAAGAAATCATTAAGTTCTTAGTTAGCAGTGTGATAACATGAGTGAACAAGTTGAGTTAGAAATATCCTTTTATTGCAACTGTTCTATTTGTAAAGGCCATTTTCATGATTTTGAACATTCTCATAACCCTACTGTTTGTTCAGACAGCATAGAGGCAGAGATAGATGAGAAGAATCTAGAGGAAATGAGAAGAAAAATTACATGTGATATGGAGAGAAATTTATATCGATTGCAAGTAAGCTCACATAAAACAAGGTTTGATATGACAGAAAAGGAAGATCAAATGAAGAGACTAGGAAAAGAGGGATGTCTATATAGCGTGAAAGACAGCAGTGAAAGCCCAATGAAAAATGTGTATAAAGCAAGATATAACTCTGAATATTATGATGAATATGTTCTAAGAGAAGAGAAAAATTGGTCATTTAAGAGACAACATAAGAGGTCATTCTATGAAAAGGATTTTAAACAACGAAAACCGTGGTGGAAAAGTTCTCATATATGATTTAACGATGAATCTAATTATTGATATGTATAATGAGTTTTATATTATAATCATACAATAAATTTGATTATACTATTTTAATTTTCACATATTAGTTATATATATATATAGAGTAAGGAAGTCATCAGAGACTTCTGTGCATGAATAGTTCAGATTGAATAGATCAGCCTTTAGAATGATATCGATCTCAATCAAGTTTTCTATCAAAGATAAAAATAAATCATTCTTCAAATATTTATTCTTTTGCTATATCAATATTTATTACAGTTTTCAAGTATATTATCTCAGGTTCAATTATTTGAACCTCGTCTTTTTCCTCCACTATCATAATATCTATGAGAGGGGGTGTCTCCTGAAATTGAGTGTATACAACCTCCTCAAATAAATCGTTACACACTCGAAGTGTCGGTAAACTGGTTCTCAGTTGCCCGACATCTCCGACCTGACATATTCGATTTGAAGGCCCACTCCTCAAAAGATCTTCTGATATACATGTGCAGAGCAGCTGATCCTCCTCCTCAAGTGTAATCTCACTTGCATCGATTTCACTACACGTAGCCAGAAGCTCCTCTTCCTCCTCAAGAGTGAGCCCCCACACACGCCACACATCCTAAAAAATATTGAGAACACTATGATGGAAATATAAATTAAAATTTAAACAATGTTGTGGGAGAATGGTTCTTGGAAATTTTCAGGGGGTTTCAATTTCTGGGAAAAATTTCAACGGAGAGATTTAAAGAGTGACCTGAAAAACGATTAGAAATTTAAGTCTTTTCTCAAATTGAAGAAATTAAATAAAAATAAATTATTTCAGCTGAAAGTAAGGAGTTGCATTAAATTTCAAAACGAACAAGCTTTGGAATGAAAATAAGCCATTTCTGTAAAAAAGGAACTATAAGGCTTTTTTGACTGTAAACACTAGTTTTTGTATGAAAATTATAGAAAATACATTTCACTGGCTCAAATGTGAATCTTTGGTTAGAAAAAGCCCAGCTTTGGATTGAAAAATATGCCATTTCCATAAAAAATGAACTAATAAAGCATTTTTTGACCGTAAACATTAGTTTTTGTTAGAAAATTATATAAAATATATTTCTCTGGTTCAAATGTGAACCTTTGGATAGAAAAACCCAAGCTTTGGAACTAAAATAAGCCATTTCCGTAAAAAATGAACTATCAAGCTTTTCTGACCATAAACACTAGATTTTGTAAGAAAATTATAGAAAATACATTTCTCTGGATCAAATGTGAATCATTGGTTAGAAAAAGCCCAGCTCTGGAACGAAAATATACCATTTCCGTAAAAAATGAACTATAAAGCATTTTTTAATACATTTCACTGGGTCAAATGTGAATCTTAGGTTAGAAAAAAGCCTACCTTTGGAACAAAAATAAGCTGTTTCAATTAAAAAATGAACAACACAGCTTTTCTGACCGTAAACACTAGTTTTTGTAAAACAAAATCATAGAAAATATCTTTCTCTGGCTCCAATGTGAATCTTTGGATAGAAAAAGCCAAGCTTTCGAACGAAAATAAGACATTTCCGTAAAAAATGAACTACAAAGCTTTTTTTTTACCGTAAACACCAGTTTTTGTACGAAAATTATAGAAAATACATTACTCTGGTTCAAATGTGAATCTTTGGTTAGAAAAAAGCCCAGCCTTAGAATGAAAATAAGCCATTTCCGTAAAAAATAAACTATAAAGCTTTTTTGACTGTAAACACTAGTTTTTATAAGAAAATTATAGAAAATACATTTCTCTGGTTCAAATGTGAACCTTTGGATGGAAAAAGCCCAGCTTTGGAACGAAAATAAGCCATTTCCGTAAAAAATGAACTATAAAGCTTTTTTTAACCGAAAACACTAGTTTTTGTAAGAAAATTATAGAAAATACATTGCTCTGGTTCAAATGTGAATCTTTGGTTAGAAAAAATCCCTGCTTTGGAACGAAAATAAGCCATTTTCCGTAAAAAATTAACTATAAAGATTTTTTTTACCGTAAACACTAGTTTTTGTAAGAAAATTATAGAAAATATATTTCTCTGGTTCAAATGTGAATCTTTGGTTAGAAAAAAGCCAAGCTTTGGAACGAAAATAAGCAATTTCCGTAAAAAATGAACTATAAAGCTTTTTTTGATCATAAACACTAGTTTTTGTAAGAAAATTATTGAAAATAAATTTCTCTGGGTTAAATGTGAATCTTTGGTCAGAAAAAAGCCATGCTTTGGAACGAAAATAAGACATTTCCGTAAAAAATGAACTACAAAGAATTTTTTACCGTAAACACTAGTTTTTGTAAGAAAATTATAGAAAATACATTTTCTGGGTAAAATATGAATCTTTTGTTAGAAAAAAGCCATGCTTTGGAACGAAAATAAGACGTTTCCTTAAAAAATGAACTATAAAGCTTTTTTGACCGTAAACACTAGTTTTTGCAAGAAAATTATAAAAAATACATTTCTCTGGTTCAAATGTGAACCTTTGGATAGAAAAACCCAAGCTTTGGAACGAAAATAAGCCATTTTTGTACAAAATGAAATAGCAAGCTTTTTTGACCGTAAACACTAGTTTTTGTAAGAAAATTGTAGAAAATACATTTCTCTGGGTCAAATGTGAATCTTTGGTTAGAAAAAGCCCAGCTCTGGAATGAAAATATACTATTTCCGTAAAAAATGAACTATAAAGCATTTTTTAACCGTAAACACTAGTTTTTGTAAGAAAATGATTGAAAATACATTTCTCTGGGTCAAATGTGAATCTTTGGTTTGAAAAAAGCCCAGCTTTGGAACGAAAATAAACCATTTCCTTAAAAAATGAACTATAAAGCATTTTTTAACAGTAAACTCTAGTTTTTTAAGAAAAATATAGAAAACACATTTCTCTGGGTCAAATGTGAATATTTGGTTAGAAAAAGAGCCCAGCTTTGGAACGAAAATAAGCCATTTCGTTTTGGAACGAAAATAAGACATTTCAGTAAAAAATGAACTATAAAGCTTTTCTGACCGTAAACACGAGTTTTTGTAAGAATATTATAGAAAATACATTTCTTAGTTTTTGTAAGAAAATTATAGAAAATACATTTCTCTGGTTCAAATGTGAATCTTTGGTTAGAAAAAAGCCATGCTTTGGAACGAAAATAAGCCATTTCCGTAAAAAATGAACTATAAAGCTTTTTTTTACCGTAAACACTAGTTTTTGTAAGAAAATTATAGAAAATATATTTCTCTGGTTCAAATGTGAATCTTTGATTAGAAAAAAGTCCAGCTTTGGCACGAAAATAAGACATTTCCGTAAAAAATGAACTGTAAAGCTTTTTTTAACCGTAAACACTAGTTTTTGTAAGAAAATTATAGAAAATACATTTCGCTGGATCAAATGTGAATCTTTGGTTAGAAAAAAGCCCAGCTTTGGAACGAAAATAAGACATTTCCGTAAAAAATGAACTATAACGTATTTTTGACCGTAAACACTAGTTTTTGTAAGAAAATTATGGAAA
Source organism: Artemia sp. Qi Xiang Cuo (assembly GCF_049724085.1). Taxonomy (NCBI): domain Eukaryota; kingdom Metazoa; phylum Arthropoda; class Branchiopoda; order Anostraca; family Artemiidae; genus Artemia; species Artemia sp. Qi Xiang Cuo. The sequence goes on from NC_142811.1 coordinate 26,004,600, forward strand.
ATACATTTCCCTTGGTCAAATTTGAATCTTTGGTTAGAAAAAATCCCAACTTTGGACCGAAAATAGACCATTTCCGTAAAAAATGAACTATATAGCTTTTTTGACTATAAACACTAGTTTTTGTAAGAAAATTATAGAAAATACATTTCTCTGGGTCAAATGTGAATCTTTGGTTAGAAAAAAGCCCAGCTTTGGAACGAAAATAAGCCATTTCGTTTTGGAACGAAAATAAGACATTTCAGTAAAAAATGAACTATAAAGCTTTTCTGACCGTAAACACTAGTTTTTGTAAGAATATTATAGAAAATACATTTCTCTGGGTCAAATGTGAATCTTTGGTTATGAAAAAGCCCAGCTTTGGAACGAAAATAAGACATTTCCATAAAAAATAAACTATAAAGCATTTTTTAACCGTAAACACTAGTTTTTGTAAGAAAATTATAGAAAATACATTTCGCTGGGTCAAATGTGAATCTTTTGTTAGAAGAAAGCCATGCTTTGGAACGAAAATAAGACATTTCCATAAAAAATGAACTATAAAGCATTTTTTGACCGTAAACACTATTTTTTGTAAGAAAGTTATAGAAATTACATTGCTCTGGTTCAAATGTGAATCTTTAGTTAGAAAAAAGCCCAGCTTTGGAACGAAAAAAAGACATTTCCGTAAAAAATGTACTATAAAGCTTTTTTGACCGTAAACACTAGTTTTTGCAAGAAAATTATAGAAAATACATTTCTCTGTTTCAAATGTGAATCTTTGGTTAGAAAAAGCCCTGCTTTGGACCGAAAATATACCATTTACATAAAAACTAAACTATAAAACATTCTTTGACCGTAAACACTAGTTTTTATAAGAAACTTATTAAAAATACATTTCCCTGGGTCAAATGTGAATCTTTGGTTAGAAAAAAGCCAAGCTTTGGAACGAAAATATAACATTTCCGTAAAAAATGAACTATAAAGCTTTTTTTTGACCGTAAACACCCAGCTTTGGAACGAAAATATGCCATTTCCGTAAAAAATGAACTATAAAGAATTTTTTAACCGTAAACACTAGTTTTTGTAAGAAAATTATAGAAAATACATTGCTCTGGTTCAAATGTGAATCTTTGGCTAGAAAAAAGCCCTACTTTGGAACGAAAATAAGCCAATTCCGTAAAAAATGAACTATAAAGCTTTTTTTTTACCGTAAACACTAGTTTTTGTAAGAAAATTATAGAAAATATATTTCTCTGGTTCAAATGTGAATCTTTGATTAGAAAAAAGCCCAGCTTTGGCACAAAAATAAGACATTTCCGTAAAAAATGAACTGTAAAGCTTTTTTTAACCGTAAACACTAGTTTTTGTAAGAAAATTATAGAAAATACATTTCTCTGGATCAAATGTGAATCTTTGGTTAGAAAAAAGCCCAGCTTTGGAACGAAAATAAGACATTTCCGTAAAAAATGAACTATAAAGTATTTTTTACCGTAAACACTAGTTTTTGTAAGAAAATTATGGAAAATACATTTCTCTGGTTCAAATGTGAACCTTTGGTTAGAAAAAAGCCCAGCTTTGGAATGAAAATAGACCATTTCCGTAAAAAATGAACTATAAAGCATTTTTAACCGTAAACTCTAGTTTTTGTAAGAAAATTATAGAAAATACATTTCTCTGTGTCAAATGTGAATCTTTGGTTAGAAAAAAGCCCAGCTTTGGAACGAAAATAAGCCATTTCCGTAAAAAAATGAAATATAAAGCTTTTCTGACTTTAAACTCTAGTTTTTGTAAGAAAATTATAGAAAATACATTTCTCTGGGTCAAATGTGAATCTTTAGATAGAAAAAGCCAAGCTTTCGAACGAAAATAAGACATTTCCGTAAAAAATGAACTACAAAGCTTTTTTTTACCGTAAACACCATTTTTTGTACGAAAATTATAGAAAATACATTTCTCTGGTTTAAATGTGAATCTTTGGTTAGAAGAAAGCCCAGCCTTAGAAAGAAAATAAGCCATTTCCGTAAAAAATAAACTATAAAGCTTTGTTGATTGTAAACACTAGTTTTTATAAGAAAATTATAGAAAATACATTTCTCTGGTTCAAATGTGAACCTTTGGATGGAAAAAGCCCAGCTTTGGAACGAAAATAAGCCATTTCCGTAAAAAATGAACTATAAAGCATTTTTTAACCGTAAACACTAGTTTTTGTAAGAAAATTATAGAAAATACATTGCTCTGGTTCAAATGTGAATCTTTGGTTAGAAAAAATCCCTGCTTTGGAACGAAAATAAGCCATTTTCCGTAAAAAATTAACTATAAAGATTTTTTTTACCGTAAACACTAGTTTTTGTAAGAAAATTATAGAAAATACATTTCTCTGGTTCAAATGTGAATCTTTGATTAGAAAAAAGCCCAGCTGTGGAACGAAAATAAGACATTTCCGTAAAAAATGAACTATAAAGCTTATTTTGACCGTAAACACTAGTTTTTTTAAGAAAATTATATAAAATACATGTCTCTGGGTTAAATGTGAATCTTTGGTTAGAAAAAAGCCCAGCTTTGTAACTAAAATAAGACATTTCCGTAAAAATTTAACTACAAAGCTTTTTTTGACCGTAAACACTAGTTTTTGTAAGATAATTTTAGAAAATACATTTTCTGGGTCAAATATGAATCTTTTGTTAGAAAAAAGCCATGCTTTGGAACGAAAATAAGACATTTCCTTAAAAAATGAGCTATAAAGCTTTTTTGACCGCAAACACTAGTTTGTGTAATAAAATGATAGAAAATTCATTTCTCTGGGTCAAATGTGAATCTTTGGTTAAAAAAAAGCTCAGGTTTGGAACGAAAATAAACATTTCCGTAAAAACTGAAATATATAGCTTTTATGACCGTAAACACTATTTTTTGTAAGAAAATTATAGAAAATACATTTCTCTGGGTCAAATGTGAATCTTTGGTTATGAAAAAGCCCAGCTTTGGAACGAACATATGCCATTTCCATAAAAAGTGAACTATAAAGCATTTTTTAACCGTAAACACTAGTTTTTGTAAGAAAATTATAGAAAATACATTTCGCTGGGTCAAATGTGAATCTTTTGTTAGAAGAAAGCCATGCTTTGGAACGAAAATAAGACATTTCCATAAAAAATGAACTATAAAGCATTTTTTGACCGTAAACACTATTTTTTGTAAGAAAGTTATAGAAATTACATTGCTCTGGTTCAAATGTGAATCTTTAGTTAGAAAAAAGCCCAGCTTTGGAACGAAAAAAAGACATTTCCGTAAAAAATGTACTATAAAGCTTTTTTGACCGTAAACAATAGTTTTTGTAAGAAAATTATAGAAAATACATTTCTCTGTTTCAAATGTGAATCTTTGGTTAGAAAAAGCCCTGCTTTGGAACGAAAATATACCATTTCCATAAAAACTAAACTATAAAACATTCTTTGACCGTAAACACTAGTTTTTGTAAGAAACTTATTAAAAATACATTTCCCTGGGTCAAATGTGAATCTTTGGTTAGAAAAAAGCCAAGCTTTGGAACGAAAATATAACATTTCCGTAAAAAATGAACTATAAAGCTTTTTTTTGACCGTAAACACCCAGCTTTGGAACGAAAATATGCCATTTCCGTAAAAAATGAACTATAAAGCATTTTTTAACCGTAAACACTAGTTTTTGTAAGAAAATTATAGAAAATACATTTCTCTGGTTCAAATGTGAATCTTTGGATAGAAAAAAGCCCTACTTTGGAACGAAAATAAGCCAATTCCGTAAAAAATGAACTATAAAGCTTTTTTTTTACCGTAAACACTAGTTTTTGTAAGAAAATTATAGAAAATATATTTCTCTGGTTCAAATGTGAATCTTTGATTAGAAAAAAGCCCAGCTTTGGCACGAAAATAAGACATTTCCGTAAAAAATGAACTGTAAAGCTTTTTTTAACCGTAAACACAAGTTTTTGTAAGAAAATTATAGAAAATACATTTCGCTGGATCAAATGTGAATCTTTGGTTAGAAAAAAGCCCAGCTTTGGAACGAAAATAAGACATTTCCGTAAAAAATGAACTATAAAGCATTTTTTACCGTAAACACTAGTTTTTGTAAGAAAATTATAGAAAATACATTTCTCTGGCTCAAATTTGAATCTTCGGATAGAAAAAAGCCTAGCTTTGGAATGAAAATTAACCATTTCCGTAAAAAATGAACTATAAAGCCTTTTTAACCGTAAACTCAAGTTTTTGTAAGAAAATTATTGAAAATATATTTCTCTGGGTCAAATGTGAATCTTTGGTTAAAAAAGCCCACCTTTGGATCGAAAAACAAGCCATTTCCGTAAAAAAACGAACTAGAAAGCTTTTTGGCCGTAGACACTAGTTTTTGTAAGAAAATTATAGAAAATTCATTTCTCTGGCTCAAATTTGAACCTTTAGATAGAAAACGCCAAGCTTTCGAACGAATATAAGACATTTCCGTAAAAAATGAACTACAAAGCTTTTTTTTACCGTAAACACCAGTTTTTGTAAGAAAATTATAGAAAATACATTTCTCTGGTTTAAATGTGAATCTTTGGTTAGAAGAAAGCCCAGCCTTAGAAAGAAAATAAGCCATTTCCGTAAAAAATAAACTATAAAGCTCTTTTGATTGTAAACACTAGTTTTTATAAGAAAATTATAGAAAATACATTTCTCTGGTTCAAATGTGAACCTTTGGATGGAAAAAGCCCAGCTTTGGAACGAAAATAAGCCATTTCCGTAAAAAATGAACTATAAAGCATTTTTTAACCGTAAACACTAGTTTTTGTAAGAAAATTATAGAAAATAAATTTCTCTGGTTCAAATGTGAATCTTTGGTTAGAAAAAATCCATGCTTTGGAACGAAAATAAGCCATTTCCGTAAAAAATGAACTATAAAGCTTTTTTTTACCGTAAACACTAGTTTTTGTAAGAAAATTATAGAAAATACATTTCTCTGGTTCAAATGTGATTCTTTGGTTAGAAAAAAGCCCTACTTTGGAACGAAAATAAGCCATTTCCGTAAAAACTGAAATATGAAGCTTTTTTGTACCGTAAACTCTAGTTTTTGTATAAAATTATATAAAATACATTTTTCTAGGTCAAATGTGAATCTTTGGTTAGAAAAAAGACCAGTTTTGGAACGAAAATAAGCCATTTCCGTAAAAAATGAACTATAAAGCTTATTTACCGTAAACACTAGTTTTTGTAAGAAAATTATAGAAAATACATTTTCTGGGTCAAATATGAATCTTTTGTTAGAAAAAAGCCATGCTTTGGAACGAAAATAAGACGTTTCCTTAAAAAATGAACTATAAAGCTTTTTTGACCGTAAACACTAGTTTTTGTAAGAAAATTATAAAAAATACATTTCTCTGGTTCAAATGTGAACCTTTGGATAGAAAAACCCAAGCTTTAGAACGAAAATAAGCCATTTCCGTAAAAAATGAACTATCAAGCTTTTTTGACCGTAAACACTAGTTTTTGTAAGAAAATTATAGAAAATACATTTCTCTGGGTCAAATGTGAATCATTGGTTAGAAAAAGCCCAGCTCTGGAACGAAAATATACCATTTCCGTAAAAAATGAACTATAAAGCATTTTTTAACCGTAAACACTAGTTTTTGTAAGAAAATGATTGAAAATACATTTCTCTGGGTCAAATGTGAATCTTTGGTTTGAAAAAAGCCCAGCTTTGGAACGAAAATAAGACATTTCAGTAAAAAATGAACTATAAAGCTTTTCTGAACGTAAACACGAGTTTTTGTAAGAATATTATAGAAAATACATTTCTCTGGGTCAAATGTGAATCTTTGGTTATGAAAAAGCCCAGCTTTGGAACGAACATATGCCATTTCCATAAAAAATAAACTATAAAGCATTTTTTAACCGTAAACACTAGTTTTTGTAAGAAAATTATAGAAAATACATTTCGCTGGGTCAAATGTGAATCTTTTGTTAGAAGAAAGCCATGCTTTGGAACGAAAATAAGACATTTCCATAAAAAATGAACTATAAAGCATTTTTTGACCGTAAACACTATTTTTTGTAAGAAAGTTATAGAAATTACATTGCTCTGGTTCAAATGTGAATCTTTAGTTAGAAAAAAGCCCAGCTTTGGAACGAAAAAAAGACATTTCCGTAAAAAATGTACTATAAAGCTTTTTTGACCGTAAACACTAGTTTTTGCAAGAAAATTATAGAAAATACATTTCTCTGTTTCAAATGTGAATCTTTGGTTAGAAAAAGCCCTGCTTTGGAACGAAAATATACCATTTCCATAAAAACTAAACTATAAAACATTCTTTGACCGTAAACACAAGTTTTTGTAAGAAACTTATTAAAAATACATTTCCCTGGGTCAAATGTGAATCTTTGGTTAGAAAAAAGCCAAGCTTTGGAACGAAAATATAACATTTCCGTAAAAAATGAACTATAAAGCTTTTTTTTGACCGTAAACACCCAGCTTTGGAACGAAAATATGCCATTTCCGTAAAAAATGAACTATAAAGCATTTTTTAACCGTAAACACTAGTTTTTGTAAGAAAATTATAGAAAATACATTGCTCTGGTTCAAATGTGAATCTTTGGCTAGAAAAAAGCCCTACTTTGGAACGAAAATAAGCCAATTCCGTAAAAAATGAACTATAAAGCTTTTTTTTTACCGTAAACACTAGTTTTTGTAAGAAAATTATAGAAAATATATTTCTCTGGTTCAAATGTGAATCTTTGATTAGAAAAAAGCCCAGCTTTGGCACGAAAATAAGACATTTCCGTAAAAAATGAACTGTAAAGCTTTTTTTAACCGTAAACACTAGTTTTTGTAAGAAAATTATAGAAAATATATTTCTCTGGATCAAATGTGAATCTTTGTTTAGAAAAAAGCCCAGCTTTGGAACGAAAATATGACGTTTCCGTAAAAAATGAACTATAAAGCTTTTTTTACCGTAAACACTAGTTTTTGTAAGAAAATTATGGAAAATACATTTCTCTGGTTCAAATGTGAACCTTTGGTTAGAAAAAAGCCCAGCTTTGGAATGAAAATAAACCATTTCCGTAAAAAATGAACTATAAATCCATTTTTAACCGTAAACTCTAGTTTTTGTAAGAAAATTATAGAAAATACATTTCACTGGGTCAAATGTGAATCTTTGGTTAGAAAAGCCCACGTTTGGATCGAAAAACAAGCCATTTTAGTAAAAAAACGAACTAGAAAGCTTTTTGGCCGTAGACACTAGTTTTTGTAAGAAAATTATAGAAAATTCATTTCTCTGGGTCAAATGTGAACCTTTAGATAGAAAACGCCAAGCTTTCGAACGAATATAAGACATTTCCGTAAAAAATGAACTACAAAGCTTTTTTTTACCGTAAACACCAGTTTTTGTAAGAAAATTATAGGAAATACTTTTCTCTGGTTTAAATGTGAATCTTTGGTTAGAAGAAAGCCCAGCCTTAGAAAGAAAATAAGCCATTTCCGTAAAAAATAAACTATAAAGCTTTGTTGATTGTAAACACTAGTTTTTATAAGAAAATTATAGAAAATACATTTCTCTGGTTCAAATGTGAACCTTTGGATGGCAAAAGCCCAGCTTTGGAACGAAAATAAGCCTTTTCCGTAAAAAATGAACTATAAAGCATTTTTTAACCGTAAACACTAGTTTTTGTAAGAAAATTATAGAAAATACATTGCTCTGGTTCAAATGTGAATCTTTGGTTAGAAAAAAGCCCTGCTTTGGAACGAAAATAAGCCATTTTCCGTAAAAAATTAACTATAAAGATTTTTTTTACCGTAAACACTAGTTTTTGTAAGAAAATTATAGAAAATAAATTTCTCTGGTTCAAATGTGAATCTTTGATTAGAAAAAAGCCCAGCTTTGGAACGAAAATAAGACATTTCCGTAAAAAATGAACTATAAAGCCTATTTTTAACCGTAAACACTAGTTTTTGTAATAAAATTTTAGAAAATACATTTCTCTGGGTCAAATTTGAATCTTTGGTTAGAAAAAAGCCCAGCTTTGGAGCGAAAATATGCCATTTCCGTAAAAAATGAACTACAAAGCTTTTTTTACAGTAAACACTAGTTTTTGTAAGAAAATTATATAAAATACATTTTCTGGGTCAAATATGAATCTTTTGTTAGAAAAAAGCCATGCTTTGGAACGAAAATAAGACGTTTCCTTAAAAAATGAACTATAAAGCTTTTTTGACCGCAAACACTAGTTTTTGTAATAAAATTATAGAAAATACATTTCTCTGGGTCAAATGTGAATCATTGGTTAGAAAAAAGCTCAGGTTTGGAACAAAAATAAACATTTCCGTAAAAAATGAACTATATAGCTTTTCTGACCGTAAACACTAGTTTTTGTAAGAAAATTATAGAAAATACATTTCTCTGGGTCAAATGTGAATCTTTGGTTATAAAAAAGCCCAGCTTTGGAACGAAAATATGCCATTTCCATAAAAAATAAACTATAAAGCATTTTTTAACCGTAAAAACTAGTTTTTGTAAGAAAATTATAGAAAATACATTTCTCTGGGTCAAATGTGAATCTTTTGTTAGAAGAAAGCCATGCTTTGGAACGAAAATAAGACATTTCAATAAAAAATTAACTATAAAGCATTTTTTGACCGTAAACACTATTTTTTGTAAGAAATTTATAGAAATTACATTGCTCTGGTTCAAATGTGAATCTTTAGTTAGAAAAAAGCCCAGCTTTGGAACGAAAAAAAGACATTTCCGTAAAAAATGTACTATAAAGCTTTTTTGACCGTAAACACTAGTTTTTGCAAGAAAATTATAGAAAATACATTTCTCTGTTTCAAATGTGAATCTTTGGTTAGAAAAAGCCCTGCTTTGGAACGAAAATATACCATTTCCATAAAAACTAAACTATAAAACATTCTTTTACCGTAAACACTAGTTTTTGTAAGAAACTTATTAAAAATACATTTCCCTGGGTCAAATGTGAATCTTTGGTTAGAAAAAAGCCAAGCTTTGGAACGAAAATATAACATTTCCGTAAAAAATGAACTATAAAGCTTTTTTTTGACCGTAAACACCCAGCTTTGGAACGAAAATATGCCATTTCCGTAAAAAATGAACTATAAAGCATTTTTTAACCGTAAACACTAGTTTTTGTAAGAAAATTATAGAAAATACATTGCTCTGGTTCAAATGTGAATCTTTGGCTAGAAAAAAGCCCTACTTTGGAACGAAAATAAGCCAATTCCGTAAAAAATGAACTATAAAGCTTTTTTTTTACCGTAAACACTAGTTTTTGTAAGAAAATTATAGAAAATATATTTCTCTGGTTCAAATGTGAATCTTTGATTAGAAAAAAGCCCAGCTTTGGCACGAAAATAAGACATTTCCGTAAAAAATGAACTGTAAAGCATTTTTTAACCGTAAACACTAGTTTTTGTAAGAAAATTATAGAAAATACATTTCGCTGGATCAAATGTGAATCTTTGGTTAGAAAAAAGCCCAGCTTTGGAACGAAAATAAGACATTTCCGTAAAAAATGAACTATAAAGTTTTTTTGACTGTAAACACTAGTTTTTGTAAGAAAATTATGGAAAATACATTTCTCTGGTTCAAATGTGAACCTTTGGTTAGAAAAAAGCCCAGCTTTGGAATGAAAATAGACCATTTCCGTAAAAAATGAACTATAAAGCCATTTTTAACCGTAAACTCTAGTTTTTGTAAGAAAATTATAGAAAATACATTTCACTGGCTCAGATGTGTATCTTTGGTTAAAAAAATGCCCACCTTTTGAACGAAAATAAGCTGTTTCCATAAAAAAATGAACAACAAGGCTTTTTTGACCATAGACAATAGTTTTTGTAAGAAAATTATAGAAAATACATTTCTCTGGGTCAAATGTGAACCTTTAGATAGAAAACGCCAAGCTTTCGAACGAATATAAGACATTTCCGTAAAAAATGAACTACAAAGCTTTTTTTTACCGTAAACACCAGTTTTTGTACGAAAATTATAGAAAATACATTTCTCTGGTTTAAATGTGAATCTTTGGTTAGAAGAAAGCCCAGCCTTAGAAAGAAAATAAGCCATTTCCGTAAAAAATAAACTATAAAGCTTTTTTGACCTTAAACACTAGTTTTTATAAGAAAATTATAGAAAATACTTTTCTCTGGTTCAAATGTGAACCTTTGGATGGAAAAAGCCCAGCTTTGGAACGAAAATAAGCCTTTTCCGTAAAAAATGAACTATAAAGCATTTTTTAACCGTAAACACTAGTTTTTGTAAGAAAATTATAGAAAATACATTTCTCTGGTTCAAATGTGAATCTTTGGTTAGAAAAAAGCCCTGCTTTGGAACGAAAATAAGCCATTTTCCGTAAAAAATTAACTATAAAGATTTTTTTTACCGTAAACACTAGTTTTTGTAAGAAAATTATAGAAAATATATTTCTTTGGGTCAAATGTGAATCTTTGGTTAGTAAAAAGACCAGCTTTGGAACGAAAATAAGCCATTTCCGTAAAAAATGAAATATAAAGCTTTTTTACCGTAAACACTTGATTCTGTCAGAAAATTATAGAAAATACATGTTTCTCGGTCAAAGGTGGATCTTTGGTTCGAAAAAAAGCCCAGCTTTGGATCGAAAATAAGCTATTTCTGTAAAAAATGAACTATAAAGCTTTTTTGACTGCAAACTCTAGTTTTTTAAGAAAACTATAGAAAACACATTTCTCTGGGTCAAATATGAATCTTTGGTTAGAAAAAATCCAAGCTTTGGATCGAAAATAAGCCATTTCCATAAAAAATGAGCTATAAAGCTTTTTTGACCGCAAACACTAGTTTTTGCAAGAAAATTATAAAAAATACATTTCTCTGGGTCAAATGTGAACCTTTGGATAGAAAAAGCCCAGCTTTGGAACGAAAATAAGCCATTTCCGTAAAAAAGGAACAATCAAGCTTTTTATACCGTAAACACTAGTTTTTGTAAGAAATTTATAGAAAATACATTTCTCTGGGTCAAATGTGAATCATTGGTTAGAAAAAGCCCAGCTTTGGAACGAAAATATACCATTTCCGTAAAAAATGAACTATAAAGCATTTTTTAACCGTAAACACTAGTTTTTGTAAGAAAATGATTGAAAATACATTTCTCTGGGTCAAATGTGAATCTTTGGTTAGAAAAAAGCCCAGCTTTGGAACGAAAATAAGACATTTCAGTAAAAAATGAACTATAAAGCTTTTCTGACCGTAAACACTAGTTTTTGTAAGAAAATTATAGAAAATACATTTCTCTGGGTCAAATGTGAATCTTTGGTTATTAAAAAGCCCAGCTTTGGAACGAAAATATGCCATTTCCATAAAAAATAAACTATAAAGCATTTTTTAACCGTAAACACTAGTTTTTGTAAGAAAATTATAGAAAATACATTTCGCTGGGTCAAATGTGAATCTTTTGTTAGAAGAAAGCCATGCTTTGGAACGAAAATAAGACATTTCCATAAGAAATGAACTATAAAGCATTTTTTGACCGTAAACACTATTTTTTGTAAGAAAGTTATAGAAATTACATTGCTCTGGTTCAAATGTGAATCTTTAGTTAGAAAAAAGCCCAGCTTTGGAACGAAAAAAAGACATTTCCGTAAAAAATGTACTATAAAGCTTTTTTGACCGTAAACACTAGTTTTTGCAAGAAAATTATAGAAAATACATTTCTCTGTTTCAAATGTGAATCTTTGGTTAGAAAAAGCCCTGCTTTGGAACGAAAATATACCATTTCCATAAAAACTAAACTATAAAACATTCTTTGACCGTAAACACTAGTTTTTGTAAGAAACTTATTAAAAATATATTTCCCTGGGTCAAATGTAAATCTTTGGTTAGAAAAAAGCCAAGCTTTGGAACGAAAATATAACATTTCCGTAAAAAATGAACTATAAAGCTTTTTTTGACCGTAAACACCCAGCTTTGGAACGAAAATATGCCATTTCAGTAAAAAATGAACTATAAAGCATTTTTTAACCGTAAACACTAGTTTTTGTAAGAAAATTATAGAAAATACATTGCTCTGGTTCAAATGTGAATCTTTGGCTAGAAAAAAGCCCTACTTTGGAACGAAAATAAGCCAATTCCGTAAAAAATGAACTATAAAGCTTTTTTTTTACCGTAAACACTAGTTTTTGTAAGAAAATTATAGAAAATATATTTCTCTGGTTCAAATGTGAATCTTTGATTAGAAAAAAGTCCAGCTTTGGCACGAAAATAAGACATTTCCGTAAAAAATGAACTATAAAGCTTTTTTTAACCGTAAACACTAGTTTTTGTAAGAAAATTATAGAAAATACATTTCTCTGGTTCAAATGTGAATCTTTGGTTAGAAAAAAGCCCAGCTTTGGAACGAAAATAAGACGTTTCCGTAAAAAATGAACTATAAAGTATTTTTTACCGTAAACACTAGTTTTTGTAAGAAAATTATGGAAAATACATTTCTCTGGTTCAAATGTGAACCTTTGGTTAGAAAAAAGCCCAGCTTTGGAATGAAAATATACCATTTCCGTAAAAACTTAACTATAAAGCTTTTTTGACCGTCAACACTAGTTTTTGTAAAAAAATTATAGAAAATGTATTACTCTGTTTCAAATATGTATCTTTGGTTAGAAAAAAGCCCACGTTTGGATCGAAAAACAAGCCGTTTCAGTAAAAAAATGAACAATAAAGCTTTTCTGGTCATAGACAATAGTTTTTGGAAAAAAATTTATAGAAAATTCATTTCTCTGGCTCAAATGTGAACCTTTAGATAGAAAACGCCAAGCTTTCGAACGAATATAAGACATTTCCGTAAAAAATGAACTACAAAGCTTTTTTTTACCGTAAACACCATTTTTTGTAAGAAAATTATAGAAAATACATTTCTCTGGTTTAAATGTGAATCTTTGGTTAGAAGAAAGCCCAGCCTTAGAAAGAAAATAAGCCATTTCCGTAAAAAATAAACTATAAAGCTTTTTTGACTGTAAACACTAGTTTTTATAAGAAAATTATAGAAAATACATTTCTCTGGTTCAAATGTGAACCTTTGGATGGAAAAAGCCCAGCTTTGGAACGAAAATAAGCCATTTCCGTAAAAAATGAACTATAAAGCATTTTTTAACCGTAAACACTAGTTTTTGTAAGAAAATTATAGAAAATACATTTCTCTGGTTCAAATGTGAATCTTTGGTTAGAAAAAAGCCATGCTTTGGAACGAAAATAAGCCATTTCCGTAAAAAATTAACTATATAGCTTTTTTTACCATAAACGCTACTTTTTGTAAGAAAATTATAGAAAATACATTTCTCTGGATCAAATGTGAATCTTTGGTGAGAAAACAGCCCAGCTTTGGAACGAAAATAAGACATTTCAGTAAAAAATGAACTAAAAAGCATTTTTTAACCGTAAACACTACTTTTTGTAAGAAAATTATAGAAAATACATTTCTCTGGATCAAATGTGAATCTTTGGTCAGAAAAAAGCCCAGCTTTGGAACGAAAATAAGACATTTTAGTAAAAATGAACTATAAAGCTTTTTTTACTGTAAACTCTAGTTTTTGTAAGAAAATTATAGAAAATACATTTCTCTGGTTCAAATGTGAACCTTTGGTTAGAAAAAAGCCCAACTTTGGAACGAAAATAGACCATTTCCGTAAAAAATGAACTATAAAGCATTTTTTAACCGTAAACTCTAGTTTTTGTAAGAAAATTATCGAAAGTACCTTTTTCTGAGTTCAAGACGAATCTTTGGTTAGAAAAAAGCCCATCATTAGATCGAAAATAAGCTGTGTCAATAAAAAAATGAACTATACAGGTTTTTTGACTGTAAATTCTAGTTTCTGTAAGAAAATCATATAAAATAGATTTCTCTGGGTCAAATGTGAACCTTTAGATAGAAAAAGCCAAGCTTTCGAACGAAAATAAGACATTTCCGTAAAAAATGAACTACAAAGCTTTTTTTTTACCTTAAACACTAGTTTTTGTTAGAAAATTAAAGGAAATGCTTTTCTCTGGGTCAAATGTCAATCTTTGGTTAGAAAAAAGCCCACCTTTGGAACGAAAATAAGCCATTTCCGTAAAAAATGAACTATAAAGCTTTTTTGACCGTAAACTATAGTTTTTGGGAAAAAAAATTATAGAAAATACATTTCTCTGGTACAAATGTGAATCTTTGATTATGAAAAAGCCCAGCTTTGGAACGAAAATAAGCCATTTCCGTAAAAAATGAACTATAAAGCATTTTTTAACCGTAAACTTCAGGTTGTTACTACATATGTTTTGTGCGAAAAATTAAAGTGATTGTAATTCATGCACAGTTTTAACTAGCTAAGGCTAAATTTGTTAAAGATGGGACATTTTATTAAGAAAAAACTCAAATTTACGGAAAACCAAGTCAGTTTCAATTCATAGAAAATTAACAAGTGTCTATTATCATTATACAAAAATTCAACCATGTCTTAAAAAGTTATTTAAACTCACATCAACTATTGGAGAAACACCGCCTGCATTTGAACTATTCATCATTATATCACAGTCTATATTTCAATTTGCACTGGTTTTAAAACCATCAAAACCACGAAATAAACTTTAATAACGGTTAATTATTACGAAAATCTTACGAGGTGAAGAATCCTGAAGACTTATTGTCTACCATTTATCACATATCCCCCATGGGAAAGGTTTTGAGCAGAAACAAACATCTTTCATCAACAATTATATTTCTATTTCTTCACCCTAACGGTACTTTTTTCCAAAAAATTGTCTGGAAAAAGTGACGGGGGAAAGGTTTCTACATCCCCCCTCGGGAAAGGTTTTATAAGTTATGAAATTTATACATAAAGCCAGTAAAAGCTGGGAATATAGTTAGGTTAGGATAATTAACCCCCTCCTAGTATAATCTACAGTAGTGTAATCTACTTAATTAACGCAAGTTTGCGTTATTTAAACTTGCTCCTAACACAAGTTTATCAGATCAACCTATTTTGCACACCATTCCCCCTAAAAAATCCTGGATCCACTCCTGATTTGACGTGATTATTCATTGCAATTTCTGTTATTTTTGGGCATCATTTATTCATTGGTAGCGATTTCTGTTCTTTTTAGATTTGAATTATAATCTGACTTTATTTCTGCACGCCTCTGGTTTAATGTAGGTTTTTACTTTTCTTTGAAAAACTGCTTTTATGGAATTTTTTTTTTTTTTAGCTTAACACGTGCCGCAATGAAACCTAAATGAACATCACTCATAGATTAACGCACGCACACGCATCTCAACTAGAAAACTCCTGGCGGTAGCCTTGTGGCATTCTAAATTTCTAATATGTCCAGGCAAATATCAATCAACTAGTCCATCAATTCACTTAGGTTTGATTTTGGACTTAAGGGAATAGCAATCACAATGAATCATCAAGTCTAATTTTGCGCGAACAGAGATTACGACAATTAAGTGTGAACTTGACGTCAGCCAGACAAGCATAAATGTAAAATGTCATATTTGCATGTAAAGAAATTGTGGGGAAGTAGCAAGTTCGAAATAATCCCAGCTAAACATAGGGAAGGGCTTAAATTAGTGATTAGGAGTAGTGGTGATACTCTTATCGGGGTCAGGGGCAGGGATTCCTCCCCATAAGATTTTTCTGGATCCCTCATTTCTAGTTTTTTTTTACTTTTTTTTTAGAATAAATTTGTAAATTTCGTCAATTATTGGCACCTTTGTCACATTGGGCCCTAGCAGGCAAAAAAGGGACCTACACCAGCTAATTACTAACCCTAAGAAATAAAGTCAGATTATAATTCAAATCTAAAAAGAACAGAAATCGCTACCAATGAATAAATGATGCCCAAAAATAACAGAAATTGCAATGAATAATCACGTCAAACTCAGGAGTGGATCCAGGATTTTTTAGGGGGGATGGTGTGCAAAATAGGTTGATCTGATAAACTTGTGTTAGGAGCAAGTTTAAATAACGCAAACTTGTGTTAATTTAGTAGATTACACTACTGTAGACTATACTAGGAGGGGGTTAATTATCCTAACCTAACTATATTCCCAACTTTTACTGGCTTTATGTATAAATTTCATAATTTATAAAACCTTTCCCGAGGGGGGATGTATAAACCTTTCCCCCGTCACTTTTTCCAGACAATTCTGGAAAAAAGTACCGTTAGGGTGAAGAAATAGAAATATAATTGTTGATGAAAGATGTTTGTTTCTGCTCAAAACCTTTCCCATGGGGGATATGTGATAAATGGTAGACAATAAGTCTTCAGGATTCTTCACCTCGTAAGATTTTCGTAATAATTAACCGTTATTAAAGTTTATTTCGTGGTTTTGATGGTTTTAAAACCAGTGCAAATTGAAATATAGACTGTGATATAATGATGAATAGTTCAAATGTAGGCGATGTTTCTCCAATGGTTGATGTGAGTTTAAATAACTTTTTAAGACATGGTTGAATTTTTGTATAATGATAATAGACACTTGTTAATTTTCTATGAATTGAAACTGACTCGGTTTTCCGTAAATTTGAGTTTTTTCTTAAGAAAATGTCCCATCTTTAACAAATTTAGCCTTAGCTAGTTAAAACTGTGCATGAATTATAATCACTTTAATTTTTCGCACAAAAAAATGTAGCAACAACCTGAAGTTTACGGTTAGAAAATGCTTTATAGTTCATTTTTTACGGAAATGGCTTATTTTCGTTCAAAAGCTTGGCCTTTTCATAACCAAAGATTCACATTTGAACCAGAGAAATGTATTTTCTATAATTTTCTTACAAAAACTAGTGTTTACAGTCAAAAAAGCTTTATAGTTCATTTTTTACGGAACTGGCTTAATTTCAATCTACAGCTGGGCTTTTTTCTAACCAAAGATTCACATCTGAACCAGTGAAAAGTATTTCCTATAATTTTCTTACAAAAACTGGTGTTTACGGTAAAAAAAAAGCTTTGTAGTTCATTTTTTACGGAAATGTCTTATTTTCGTTCGAAAGCTTGGCTTTTTCTATCTAAAGGTTCACGTTTGGCCCAGAAAAATGTATTTTCTATAATTTTCTTACAAAAACTAGTGTTTACGGTCAGAAAAGCTTTATAGTTCATTTTTTTACGGAAATGGCTTATTTTTGTTCCAAAGCTGGGCTTTTTTCTAACCAAAGATTCACATTTGACCCAGAGAAATGTATTTTCTAATATTTTCTTACAAAAACTAGAGTTTACGGTTAAAAAAAGCTTTATAGTTCATTTTTTACGGAAATGTCTTATTTTCGTTCCAAAGCTGGGCTTTTTTCTAACCAAAGATTCATCTTTGACTCATACAAATGTATTTTCTATAATTTTCTTACAAAAACTAGTGTTTACGGTAAAAAAAAAAGCTTTATAGTTCATTAATTACGGAAATGGTTTATTTTCGTTCCAAACCTGGGCTTTTTTCTATCCAAAGATTCACATTTGACCCAGAGATATGTATTTTCTGTAATTTTCTTACAAAAATATTGTTTACCGTCAAAAAAACTTTATAGTTAATTTTTTACGGAAATGGCTAATTTTCGTTCTAAAGCTGGGCTTTTTTTCTAACCAAAGATTCACATTTGACCCAGAGGAATGTGTTTTCTATAATTTTCTTACAAAAAATAGTGTTTACGGTCAGAAAAGCTTTTTAGTTCATTTTTTACTGAAATGGCTTATTTTCGTTCCAAAGCATGGCTTTTTTCTAACCAAAGATTCACATTTGAACCCGAGCAATGTATTTTCAATAATTTTCTTACAAAACCTAGTGTTTACGGTTAAAAAATGCTTTATAGTTCATTTTTTACGGAAATGGTATATTTTCGTTCCAGAGCTGGAATTTTTTTAACCAATGAATCACATTTGTCCCAGAGAAATGTATTTTCTATGATTTTTTTTACAAAAACTAGTGTTTACGGTCTAAAAAGCTTTGTAGTTCATTTTTTACGGAAATGGCTTATTTTCGTTCCAAAGCTTGGCTTTTTCTATCCAAAGGTTCACATTTGACCCAGAGAAATGTATTTTCTATAATTTTTTTACAAAAACTAGTGTTTACGGTCAGAAAAGCTTTATAGTTCATTTTTTACTGAAATGTATTATTTTCGTTCCAAATCTGGGCTTTTTGCTAACCAAAGATTCACATTTGACGCAGAGAAATGTATTTTCAATAATTTTCTTATAAAAACTAGTGTTTACGGTTAAAAAATGCTTTATAGTTCATTTTTTACGGAAGTGGTATATTTTCGTTCCAAAGCTGGGCTTTTTCTAACCAAAGATTCACATTTGATCCAGAGAAATGTATTTATTTTCTATAAATTTCTTACAAAAACTAGAGTTTACGGTAAAAACAGCTGTATTCTTCATTGTTTACGGAAATGTCTTATTTTCGATCCAAACCTTTGCCTTTGCTATTTAAAGGTTCACATTTGACCTAAATAAATATATTTTATATAATTTTCTTACAAAAACTAGTGTTTACGGTCAAAAAATGCTTTATAGTTAATTTTTTAAGGAAAGGGCATATTTTTCATTCCAAAGCTGGGCGTTTTCTAACTAAAGATTCACATTTGAACAAGAGAAATGTATTTTCTATAATTTTCATACAAAAACTAGAGTTTATGGTCAAAAAAGCCTTATAGTTCGTTTTTTACGGAAATGGCTTATTTTCATTCCAAAGCTTGTTCGTTTTGAAATTTAATGCAACTCCTTACTTTCAGCTGAAATAATTTATTTTTATTTAATTTCTTCAATTTGGAAAAGACTTAAAATTCTAATCGTTTTTCAGGTCACTCTTTAAATCTCTCCGTTGAAATTTTTCCCAGAAATTGAAACCCCCTGAAAATTTCCAAGAACCATTCTCCCACAACATTGTTTAAATTTTAATTTATATTTCCATCATAGTGTTCTCAATCTTTTTTAGGATGTGTGGCGTTTGTGGGGGCTCACTCTTGAGGAGGAAGAGGAGCTTCTGGCTACGTGTACTGAAATTGATGCAAGTGAGATTACACTTGAGGAGGAGGATTAGCTTTTCTGCACATGTATATCAGAGGATCTTTTGAGGAGTGGGCCTTCAAATCGAATGTGTCAGGTCGAAGATGTCGGGCAACTGAGAACCAGTTTACCGACACTTCAAGTGCGTAACGATTTATTTGAGGAGGTTGTATACACTCAATCTCAGGAGACACCCTCTCTCATAGATATTAGGATAGTGGAGGAAAAAGACGAGGTTCAAATAATTGAACCTGAGATAATATACTTGAAAACTGTAATAAATATTGATATAGCAAAAGAATAAATATTTGAAGAATGATTTATTTTTATCTTTGATAGAAAACTTGATTGAGGATCGATATCATTCTAAAGGCTGATCTATTCAATCTGAACTATTCATGCACAGAAGTCTCTGATGACTTCCTCATATTATATATATATAGTTAATATGTCAAACTTAAAATTGTACAATCAAATTTATTGTATAATTATAATATAAAACTCATTATACATATCAATAATTAGATTTATCGTTAAATCATATATGAGAACTCTTCCACCACGGTTTTCGTTGTTTACGATTATACCATAGTTAACTTTTTTGACATTTTTTTCGATTAAGTTAGAGAGGATAGCCCCCATTTTTCAAAGAAAACTAAACAGCCATATTGAAACCCAAACGAATGATAAAATACATAATAAGCCACTACTCAAAACAAACAAATATATTTAATCAAATAATGACATCAAACTTTGAAATAGTAGATATTGCTATGGATGAATAAATGAAATCCAAAAAGAACACAAATAAGAATGAATAATCAAGTCGAAATTAAAAAGAGCCAAAATTATTGCAGAAAAGAATAGGGTTATCGCGTTCTTAAACCTTCTAAAAACTAGAGCGTCATTTGCGCTATACTGAAGAGTGAATAGATTCAAAGTCCCTTGGGGGCTTGTGGTGCAAAATTTATTGGCGGGCCGGAGAAAAAGTGTTGTACTGAAAAATTTATTGGCGGGCCGGAGACAAAGCCCCTCCCCCAGCCTGCTACCTACCCTTTTCAATCCAAAATTCGGCGTCAAACTGCCCACCCCCTCACAGTTTTAGCTTGAGCCCCCAAGTCGATCCCTAGATATTGCAGATATGCTATTTTGATAGCTTCGGCACATATTGTGTCTTGCGACTTACATAGGTGCGTCACCATGAATTGATTCTAAGTTCTATAGAGAATCGATGGATCGAAGACAAATATTGTTTGATCAATTATCCCCTCCCCTTCAAAACAAAATTTGAAATGGTTTTGCACCTTTCCCTCTCCCACAACACTGAATATTTCAGCTCGATACCAAAGCCGTTCCAAGCTGTTGCAGGTATGATATTTGCATGTAGTGTCTTTTTAATTACCTCCTCCCCTTCCCTCAAGTCAAAATCTGAAATCTGGCCCCTCATATCTCTCTGGTAGTTCCAAATCTATCCCCTAAGATGTTCACTAGATATTGTTGATACATTATTTGGAGGCCAAGGGACATATAATGCCTTTCGATTTACATCTCTACTCCACCTTGTATAGATTCTAGTCACATAGGGGCTTATACTACCAGAATTCTTAGGGAATTTAAAACAAAAAAGTTTAGACTCCCATCTGCCCCTCCCGTAAAGTCAAATTTTGGCATCAATCTGCCCCCCCCCCAACACTCTCTGAAAGCCTCACCTTGATCCTCATAGCTGTTTCCAAGATATTGCAGGCTTGTTCTTTCCATAGCCTGACACCGCGCAATGTATTTCGATTTACCTCTTTACTTAACCGTGAATTGGTCTTATAGTGGCTTATAGTACAAAACTTTTGGCAGATAAAAAACCAAATTTTTCAGTTTCTCTCCTACTTAAAAATTAAAATACCCCTAACCCCCCCCCCCCTCTCTCAACCCTCCGTAGAAGTAGAAACTCCTCATCCTAAGTCAACCTCAGGATATTATAGATATGCTATTGTGAAAACCTTGATGCATATAACCCCTTTTGGTCATTTGTTTCCCCCCTTACATACTCTGGAAGTTTCAACTCAGTGTCCCTTGCCATTCTCGAGGTATTGCAGAAAATATATTTTGATAACTGGGTGCAAATAACATTTTTTGATGTGCCCATGTACACCTGTCATTTCAGGACTAAACCCTCAGGACTAAAAACTCTGTCAAGAACGGTTGCTAAGCGTTCCAAGAGGATGAGACAACCAAGACGAAACTTAACCTGTTTCTTCTACTAAAACTCATCTGTGAGTTTACATAATTTTGGCCTATTACTAATTAGCATAATCAAAGCAATAGGGTGTGGGGTAATGTTGATCCAAGAGGCACAGTTATTAGACATTTTAACTATTCTGAACAAAACAGCTGTCTCAGAATTTTGGTCTAATATCATGAAGGCTACGGGGGTAATTTGGATAGGGAGGGTAAGGGGAGGGGCTGGTCTCCAATTATTTTTGGCGCAAGAAAACAGTGCTAGAAAATTCAATTTCTGATTAAATTAGCCTCCAACAAAATTTACACAACTACATCTTCTATGCGAGTGATCCTAAAAAATAATAACAATGCATTGGAGGCACATGGCTCTTTAGTAGGGTAACGTTACTGCATTGCCTCTAATAAGACGATTACAGCATAGTTAACTTTTTTGGAACAAGTTGGAGAGGAGAGGACAGCCCCCATTTTCAGCAACCCTGTAAGTAAACTAAAAATCGTAAATATTGGCCTTATCTTTGTTAAATGAGTGATTATCATAGGCAGCGCGCTAGCGCTGCCTAAGTAGAGAACGATGTGGGCACAATGTGTTTTTGGTTTTTTTCTCCACCCGGGCACTTCGTATCGAAGGAGTTGTCGTAGAAACTTCGAAAAGGGCTCATTCGATAGGAAATTGGAGTGGCTAGTGCCCTTTTTAATAGTCGAAAGTGATTGGAGGGGAACTAGCCCCCCCCCCACGCCCATCATTCCCCCAAACACATCCACTCAAAATTTTGAGATGGCCATTTTGTTCAGCGTAGTTGTTTTCCAGATAGAAAATATGTTTTTGAGGAGGACACTCACAACCCTCAGGGCAAGGGTTTTAAGTTGTGGCCTGGGGGCATGTAAGGTTTTTATAGAAGGCGTTGTCGTAGAAACTTAAAAACAGGCTCATTCGATTGGAAATTCAAAGGGCTAGTACCCTTTTTAATAGCAGAAAGCGATTGGTGGGCAACTAGCCCCCCCCCCCCCCCCACGCCCATCATCCCACCGAACACATCCAATTAAAATTTTGAGATAGCCATTTTGTTCAACGTAGTTTTAAGTTCTGGAAATTAGGTCTTTGAGGATGACAACCCCCTCAAAGCCCTCAGGAAAAGGGTTGTAAGTTATGCCCTGGGGGGATATAAAGTTATTATAGAACGCGTTATCGTAGAAAGTTCAAAAAGGGCTCATTTGATTAGAAATTGAAATGGCTTGTGCCCTTTTTAAAAGTCTAAAGTAATTGGAAGGCAACTAACACCCCTTCCACGCACACCATTTCTCCAAACACATCCAATCAAAATTTTGAGATAGCCATTTTGTTCCACGCAGTTAAAGTTCAGGAGAGTATACCTTTGTGCAGGACACTCCCCCCACAGTCTTCAGAGCAAGGGTTATAAGTTATGCCCTTGGGTTATATAAGTTTTTATTGAAATCTTTGTCGTAGAAGCTTGAAAAAGGGCTCATTCGATTGGAAATTCAAAGGTCTAGTGCCCTTTTTAAAAGTCGAAAGTGATTTGAGGGCAACCAGCCCCCCTCTCTCGGCCACCTTTTCCCCAAACACATCCGATCAAAATTTTTAGATAGCCATTTTATTCAGTGTTTTGGATTTCCAGATAGAAATTGTGTTTTTGAGGAGGACATTCCCCCAGAGCCCTCAAGGCAAGGGTTGTAAGTTATGCCCTGGGGGCATATAAGGCTTTTACTGATCGCGTCGTCGTACAAACTTCAAAAATGACTCATTCGATTGGAAATTGAAAGTGCGAGTGCCCTTTTTAATAGTCGAAAGGTATTGGAAGGCAACAAACACCCCTTCCACGCACTCCATTTCCCCAAACATATCCGATCAAAATTTCTTGATAGCCATTTTGTTCCACGAAGTTTAAAGTTCAGGAAATTATACCTTTGAGCAAGAACCAAAAATACAAATGAATATGCATTGTCTGTTTAATATACATTTACTGATATTTAGTAATCAAAATCTTAGTACTATTTGATTTATCAAAGTTATAAAAGTAAAAACATTCATATTTTTTTCAGTAAAGTGCAAATTATGTTCTGGCCTCGGGAAGGCATAGGCGTTTTGAGCCCAACTTATGTTAATTTCTGCTCGTTTTGAGTTTGACTTGGTTATTTATTGTAATTTTTGTTCTTTTTGGGTTTCATTTATTTATCGATGCTTATTTATGGTAGTTTCACGCTTGGTAGATTATTTGATTTTATTTTTGCTCACTTTTTGTTTAATGAAATTCATTGAAAAAACTTATTTTGTGGAAAAAGTCTTTTTAATTAATACTGTGAAAAGAAAGCTAAACCCGGTAATCCAAGGAGGGGTTAAGTTTTCCTGTTACAAGTTTTTTTACTTATCAAGGGAAAAATTGCTTCTTTTGTCATTAGGACAAAGATTTTTGGCTTAAAATCTCAAAAAAGTAGAAGTTCATGTGACCGATAAATTTAATTAGAACTTGTTTCTTTGACGCTCAATCCTAATGAAATATCATAGGCAGCGCAATCGCGCTGCCTAAGTACAGGACGATGTTGGCACAATGTATTTTTTTCCATACAAGGGCCCTTAGTATCGAAGGAGTTGCCATAGAAACGTTGAAAAATGCTCATTCAATTGGAGATTGGAATGGCTTGTGTCCTTTTTAAGAGTCAAAAGTGTTTGGAAGGAAACTCGCCCCCGCACGCCCATCATTCCCCCAAACACATCAAATCAAAACTTGAGATAGCCATTTTGTTCAGCGTAATTGATTTCAAGATAAAAAATATATTTTGGAGAAGGACACTCCCCCATAATCCTCAGGGCAAGGGTTTTAAGTTATGCCCTGGGGGCATATAAGAACGATGTTGGCACAATGTATCATTTATTACTTTTTCCTTTAGAGCAGTGCACTTCGTATCAAAGAAGTTGTCGTAGAAACTTCGAAAAGGGGTCATTCAATTCGAAATTGGACTGGCTTGTGCCCTTTTTAATAGTCGAAAGTGATTGGAAGGCGACTAACACCCCTTCCACGCACATCATTTCAAAAAATACATCGAATCAAAATTTGAGATAGCCATTTTGTTCAGCGTAGTTGATTTCCAGATAGAAATTATGTTTTTTAGGAGGACACTCCCCTATAGCCCTCAGGGCAAGGGTTTTAAGTTATGCCCTGGGGGCATCTAAGGTTTTATAGAAGGCGTTGTCGTAGAAACTTCAAAAAAGGCTCATTTGATTGGAAATCCTAGTGGAGTGGCTAGTGCCCTTTTTAATAGTCAAAAGTGAATGGAGGGCAACTAAAGCCCCTCCCACGCCCACTTTTTCCCCAAAAAAATCCAATCAAAATTTTGAGATAGCCATTTTATTCAACGTTGTTTTAAGTTCTGGAAATAAGGTTTTTGAGGATGGCAACCTCCCCCCCAGCCCTCAGGGCAAGGGTTGTAAGCTATGCCCTGGGGGCATATAAGGTTCTTATAGAAAGTATTGTCATAGAAACTTCAAAAAGGGCTCAGTTGATTGGAAATTGAAATGGCCAGTACCCTTCTTAATAGACGAAAGTGATTGGAAGGCAACTAACACCCCTTCAACGCCCACCATCTCCCAAAATACATCCAAATAAAAATTTTGAGATAGACATTTTGTTCTACGCAGTTCAAAGTTCAGGAAATTATAACTTTGAGCAGGACACTCCCCCCACAATCTTAAGGGCAAGGGTTATAAGTTACGCCCTGGGGGCATATAAGGTTTTTATTAAAATCTTTGTTGTAGAAAATGAAAAAAAACTCATTCGACTGGACATTCAAAGGGTCAGTGCCCTTTTTAATAGTTGAAAGTGATTGGGGAGCGACTAACGCCCCTCTCACACCCACCACTTTCCCAAACACATCCAATCAAAGTTTTGAGATATCCATTTTGTTCAACGTAGTTAAAAGTTCTGGAAATTAGGTTTTTAGGATGATAACCCCACAGAGCCCTCAGTGCAAGGGTTGTCAGTTATGCCCTGGGGGTATATAAGGTTTATATAGAAAGCTGTTGTAGAAATTTCAAAAAGGGCGCATTTTGTTTGGAAATTGAAGTTGCCCTTTTTA
Source organism: Artemia sp. Qi Xiang Cuo (assembly GCF_049724085.1). Lineage (NCBI taxonomy): Eukaryota > Metazoa > Arthropoda > Branchiopoda > Anostraca > Artemiidae > Artemia > Artemia sp. Qi Xiang Cuo. Next base: position 26,029,918 of record NC_142811.1, read on the forward strand.
ATAGTCGAAAGTGAGTGGAGAGTAATTAACCCTCCTTTCACGCCCACCATTTCCCCAAAAACATTCAATCAAAGTTAAGAGATAGCCATTTCGTTCAACGTAGTTGAAAGTTCTGGATATTATGTATTTAAGGATGACAAAATCCCCAGAGCCCCCAGGGCAAAGGTTGTAAGTTATGCCCTGGGGGCATATAAGGTTTTTATAGATAGAGTTGTCGTACAACTTAAAAGGGGGCTCATTCAATTGGAAATTGAGAGGGTTGGTGCCCTTTTTAATAGTCGAAAGTGATTGGAGGGTAACTAACCCCCCTCTCACGCCCACCATCCCTCCAAACACATCCAATAAAAATTTTCAGATAGCCATTTTGTTCAACGTAGTAAAAAGTTCTGGAAATTAGGTCTTTGAGAATGACACCCCCAGCACTCAGGACAAGGGTTGTAAGTTATGCCCTGGGGGTATATAAGGTTTTATTGAAAGTGTTGTCGTAGAAACTTCAAAAGGGCTCATTTGATTGGAAATTGAAAGGGCTAGTGCCATTTTTAATAGTTGAAAGTGATTGGAGAGCGACTAACGCCCCTCTCACGTCCACCGCTTCCCCAAACACATCCAATAAAAATTTTTAGATAGCCATTTTATTTAACGTAATTGAAAGTTCCGGAAATTAGGTCTTAGAGGATGACAATGACAACCACCCTAACAGCCCTTAGAGTAAGGGTTGTAATTTATGCCCTGGGGGCATATAAGGTGTTTATAGAAAGCGTTGTCGTTAGTAGTATGTTACCTTATACTTCTGATGGCCCTATAGCAATCTCCATGTTATTTGCTTACACATATAGGAAAAACATTTCCAGAGCATGTACTTATGGATTCTGGGCCTTTACGTTCCTTCCTATGCTATTTGGGACCTTTACGTTCCTTCCTATGCTATTTGGGGCCTTTACGTTCCTTCCTATGTCATTTGGGGCCTTCCTATGCTATTTTCAAAGAGAGTGAGTATCTATAATCAGAATTATTTGATTGACATTTAAAAAGGGGTAATGAGATTCGCAAATTGGACACTACGAACCATATTAATTAATGTTTTGAATAATAGGAGTGTGAATGATTCTAATTAGTGATATGATTGTATTAAGGGGGAGAAAAAAAATGATTAAACTGATTAGTAGTTAAGGTAACCCCGAAGGAGTTGTTAACTCAGGTAATTTGTTATAAATTTGAGACATCATCAGTCTATGAAAATGGCTAACGACGATAGAATGACATTGTGACTTGACCTAGCTTTACCTTTCCGATGTGGTCTTTATAATACACAAGTGATGTTTGATAAGTATTGTCAATTTAAAATAGGATCTAACATTCCCTTCGTTCCCCCATTTCTGAGGGCAGGGAGGGGAGGGGTCAATTTTGGAGGGAAAATCAAAATTACTCAGAATCGAAATTAAAGCGTGGTATGCCTCAAGGGGAAGGCTCAAAGACCCTTCGTTCCCCCATTTATGAGGGGCAGGTGCGGTGGGGGGACAATTTGGGAGGTAAAACCAAAAATACTCAGATTAGAAAATAAATGAGATCTGATTCAAGGGGAAGGCTCCGAGGCCCTCCGTTCCCTCATTTCTGTGGGCAGGGGGGGGGGGAGGTCAATTTTGGAGGGAAAACCAAAAATACTAAGAATCGAAAATAAAAGGGATCGGTCTCATGGGCAAGGCTCAGAGGTCCTTTGTTCCTCCATTTCTGAGGGGCAGGAGAGGGAGGGGGTAAATTTTGGAGGGAAAACCAAAAATACTCAGAATCGAAAATAAACGAGAATCTGCCTCAAGGGGAAGGATCAGAGGACCTTCGTTCCCCCATTTCTGAGGGCAGGGGAGGGGGGGGTTAAATTTGGAGGGAAAACAAAAATGCTCAGAATCGAAAATAAACGGGATCTACCTCAAGGGGAAGGCCTGGGCTGATGTTTGCAAGTCGAAGAATTTGTCTTTGTTGGTTTGAATGTCTAAAGTGCCTGTCTTTCTCTGTTTACATGTCTGATTCTTTTTGTTTGCATGTCCGGGTTGGTGTTTGCAAGTCCAAGTTGGGTTTTCAGACCTAGGTTTCTTAGATTTTCGTGGATGTTTGACTCGTGGGGTTTATTATTTGAGAAGTTAACTTTAGTATTTTGTGGTTTTATGTGCCTTAAATAAGGAATTAGAATAGTTAATTACCTGTTTAGGGTTTTCAAACCTAGGTTTTATAGATTTTCGTGGAGATTTGACTCCTGGTGTTTATTGTTTGAGAAGTTAACTTTAGTATTTTGTGGTTTTACGGGCCTGAAATCATGAATTAGAATAGTTAATTACCTGTTTAAGGTTTTCATACCTAGATTTTTTAGATTTTCGTTGGTGTTTGTTTCCTGGAGTATATTATTTGAGAAGTTAACTTTAGTATTTCATGGTTTGACGTGCCTGAAATAATGAATTAGATTAGTTAATTAGCTGTTTGGGTTTTCAGACCTAGTTTTTTAGATTTTCGTGGGTGTTAGGTTCCTGGGGTTTATTATTTGAGAAGTTAACTTAAGTATTTCGTGATTTGACGTGCCTGAAATCATGAATTAGAATATTTAATTGGCTGTTTGGGGATTTTCAGACCTAGGTTTTTTAGATTTACGTGGGTGTTTGTTTCCTGGAGTTTATTATTTGAGAAGTTAACTTTAGTATTTTGTGGTTTAGGTTTTCGTGGGTGTTTGTTTCCTGGAGTTTATTATTTGAGAAGTTAACTTTAGTATCTTGTTGTTTTACATGCCTGAAATCATGAATTAGAATAGTTAATTAGCTGTTTGGGTTTTCAGACCTAGTTTTTTTAGATTTTCATGGGTGTTAGGCTCCTGGAATTTATTATTTGAGAAGTTAACTTTAGTATTTCATGGTTTGACTTGCCTTAAATAATGAATTAGAAAATTTAATTGGCTGTTTGGGGATTTTCAGACTTAAGTTTTATAGGTTTTTGGTGGGTGTTTGTTTACTGAAGTTTATTATTTGAGAATTTAAATTTATTATTTTGTGGTTTTACTTGCCTGAAATCATGAATTAGAATAGTTAATTAGCTGTTTGGGTTTTCAGACCTAGTTTTTTAGATTTTCGTGAGTGTTAGGTTCCTGGAATTTATTATTTGAGAAGTTAACTTTAGTATTTCATAGTTTGACTTGCCTGAAATCATGAATTAGAATATTTAATTGGCTGTTTGGGGATTTTCAGACCTAGGTTTTTTAGGTTTTCGTGTGTGTTTGACTCCTGGGGTTTATTATTTGAGAAGTTAACTTTAGTATTTTGTGGTTATGGATTCTGGGCCTTTACATTCCTTCCTATGTTATTTGGGGCCCTTAAGTTCCTTGGCACCTTTCCAGAGCATGTAATTATGGATTCTGGGCCTTTACGTTCCTTCCTATGCTATTTGGGGCCTTCACGTTCCTTCCTATGCTATTTGGGGCCTTTACGTTCCTTCCTATGTCATTTGGGGCCTTCCTATGCTATTTTCAAAGAGATTCAGAGCTCCCTAGGTTTATTATTTGAGAAGTTAACTTTAGTATTTCGTGATTGGACGTGCCTGAAATCATGAATTAGAATAGTTAATTAGCTGTTTGGGTTTTCAGACCTATTTTTTTTAGATTTTCGTGGGTGTTAGGTTCCTGGGATTTATTATTTGAGAAGTTAACTTTAGTATTTCATAGTTTTACTTGCCTGAAATAATGAATTAGAATATTTAATTAGCCTTTTGGGGATTTTCAGACCTATTTTTTTTAGATTTTAGTTTGTGTTTGAATCCTGGAGTTTATTATTTGAGAAGTTAACTTTAGTATTTTGTGGTTTTACGTGTCTAAAATCATGAATTAGAATAGTTAATTAGCTGTTTGGGTTTTCAGACCTAGTTTTTTTAGATTTTCGTGGGCGATAGGTTCCTGGGATTTATTATTTGAGAAGTTAAATTTAGTATTTCGTATTTGACGTGCCTGAAGTCATGAATTAGAGTATTTAATTGGCTGTTTGGGGATTTTTAGACCTAGGTTTTTTAGGTTTTCGTGTGTGTTTGACTCCTGGGGTTTATTATTTGAGAAGTAAACTTTAGTATTTTGTTGTTTTACGTGCCTGAAATCATGAATTAGAATATTTAATTAGCTGTTTAGGGTTTTCAAACCTAGGTATTTTCATGGATGTTTGACTCCTGGGGTTTATTATTTGAGAAGTTAAATTTAGTATTGTGTTTTTTTACGTGCCTGAAATCATAAATTAGAATAGTTAATTACCTGTTTAAGATTTTTAGAGCTACGTTTTTTAGATTTTCGTTGGTGTTTGTTTCGTGGAGTTTTTTATTTGAGAAGTTAACTATAGTATTTCATGGTTTGTCGTGCCTGAAATCTTGAATTAGTATTGTTAATTAGCTGTTTTGGTTTTCAGACATAGGTTTTTTAGATTTTCGTGGGTGTTCGGTTCCTGCGGTTTATTATTTGAGAAGTTAACTTTAGTATTTTGTGATATGACGTGCCTGAAATCATGAATTAGAATAGTTAATTAGCTGTTTGGGTTTTAAGATATAGTTTTTTAGATTTTCCTGGGTGTTAGGTTCCTGGGATTTATTATTTGAGAAGTTAACTTTAGTATTTCATGGTTTGACGTGCCTGAAATCATGAATTAGAATATTTAATTGGCTGTTTGGGGATTTTCAGACCTAGGTTTTTTAGGTTTTCGTGGGTGTTTGTTTCCTGGAATTTATTATTTGAGAAGTTAAATTTAGTATTTTGTGGTTTTACGTGCCTGAAATCATGAAATAGAATAGTTAATTAGCTGTTTGGGTTTTTAGACCTAGTTGTTTAGATTTTCGTGGGTGTTAGGCTCCTGGGATTTATTATTTGAGAAGTTAACTTTAGTATTTCATGGTTTGGCTTGCCTGAAATCATGAATTAGAATATTTAATTGGCTGTTTGGGGATTTTCAGACCTAGGTTTTTTAGGCTTTCGTGGGTGTTTGTTTCCTGGAGTTTATTATTTGAGAAGTTAACTTTAGTATTTTGTGGTTTTACGTGCCTGAAATCATGAATTAGAATAGTTAATTAGATGTTTTTGTTTTAAGACCTAGTTTTTTAGATTTTAGTGGGTGTGAGGTTAAGGTGATTTATTATTTGAGAAGTTAACTTTAGTATTTCATGGTTTGACTTGCCTGAAATCATGAATTACAATATTTAATCGGCTGTTTGGGGATTTTCAGCCCTAGGTAATTAGGTTTTCGTGTGTGTTTGATTCCTCGAGTTTGTTATTTGAGAAGTTAACTTTAGTATTTTGTGGTTTTACATGCCTGAAATCATGAATTAGAATATTTAATTAGCTGTTTATGGTTTTCAGACCTAGATTTTTTTAGATTTTCGTGGTTGTTTTGACTCATGGGGTTTGCTATTAGAGAAGTTAACTTTAGTATTGTATGGTTTTACGTGCCTGAAATCAGGAATTATAATAGTTAATTACCAGTTTAGGGTTTTTAGACCTAGGTTTTTTAGATTTTCGTTGGTGTTTGTTTCCTGAAGTTTATTATTTGAGAAGTTAACTTTAGTATTTCAGGGTTTGACGTGCCTGAAATCATGAATTAGAATAGTTAATTAGCTGTTTGGGTTTTCAGACCTAGTTTTTTAGATTTTCGTGGGTATAAGGTTCCTGGGGTTTAGTATTTGAGAAGCTAACTTTAGTATTTCGTGATTTGTCGTGACTGAAATCATGAATTAGAATAGTTAATTAGCTGTTTGGGTTTTCAGAAATAGTTTTTTAGATTTTCATGGGTGTTAGGTTCCTGGGATTTATTATTTGAGAAGTTAACTTTAGTATTTCATGGTTTGACTTGCCTGAAATCATGAATTAGAATATTTAATTGGCTCTTTGGGGATTTTCAGACCTAGGTTTTTTAGGTTTTCGTGGGTGTTTGTTTCCTGGAGTTTATTATTTGAGAAGTTAACTTTAGTATTTTGTGGTTTTACGTGCCTGAAATCATGAATTAGAATAGTTAATTAGCTGTTTGGGTTTTCAGACCTAGTTTTTTATATCTTCGTGGGTGTTAGGTTCCTGGGATTTATTATTTGAGAAGTTAACTTTAGTATTTCATGGTTGGACTTGCCTGAAATCATGAATTAGAATATTAAATTGGCTGTTTGGGGATTTTCAGACCTAGGTTTTTTAGGTTTTCGTGGGTGTTTGTTTTCTGGAGTTTATTATTTGAGAAGTTAACTTTAGTATTTTGTGGTTTTACGTGCCTGAAATCATGAATTAGAATAGTTAACTAGCTGTTTGGGTTTTCAGACCTAGTTTTTTAGATTTTCGTGGGTGTTAGGTTCCTGGGATTTATTATTTGAGAAGTTAACTTTAGTATTTCATGGTTTGACTTGCCTGAAATCATGAATTAGAATATTTAATTGGCTGTTTGGGGATTTTCAGACCTAGGTTTCTTAGGTTTTCCTGTGTGTTTGACGCCTGGGGTTTATTATTTGAGAAGTTAACTTTAGTATTTTGTGGTTTTACGTGCCTGAAACCATGAATTAGAATAGTTAATTAGCTGTTTGGGTTTTCAGACCTTGTTTTTTAGATTTTCGTTGGTGTTAGGTTCCTGGGGTTTATTATTTGAGAAGTTAACTTTAGTATTTCGTGGTTTGACTTGGCTGAAATCATGAATTAGAATATTTAATTGGCTGTTTGGGGATTTTCAGACCTAGGTTTTTTAGGTTTTCGTGTATGTTTGACTCCTGGGGTTTATTATTTGAGAAGTTAACTTTAGTATTTTGTTGTTTTACGTGCCTGAAATCATGAATTAGAATAGTTAATTAGCTGTTTAGGGTTTTCATACCTAGGTTTTTTAGATTTTCGTGGGTGTTTGTTTCCTGGGGTTTATTATTTGAGAAGTTAACTTTAGTATTTCGTGGTTTGACATGCCTGAAATCATGAATTAGAATAGTTAATTAACTGTTTGGGTTTTCAGACCTACGTTTTTTAGATTTTCGTGGGCGTATCTGATGAAATAATTTAGGTCGTATGATCAATTTAATTTATTTTTTAATGCAGTAGTTTTTCAGTTAGGACATTCGATATCCTAAAAGTGTTTGATTCAAACTTTTACATTGAACATCGATGTTGTTAGCAGAGTTTCAAAAGGATCATTTATGAGTGCTAGCGTATCTGATGCAATAATTTAGGTCGTATGATAAATTTAATTTTTTTTTTTTTAATACAGTAGTTTTTCAGTAAGGACACTCGATATCCTAAAAGTGTTTGATTCAAACTTTTACCTTGAGCATCGATATTGTTAGCAGAATTTCAAAAGGATTGTTTATGAGGTTTGGCGTATCTGATGAAATAATTTAGGTCGTATGATCAATTTAATTTTTTTTTTTAATGCAGTAGTTTTTCAGTAAGGACACTCGATAACCTAAAAGGGTTTGATTCAAACTTTTACCTTGAGCATCGATATTGCTAGCAGAATTTCAAAAGGATTGTTTGTGAGTGCTGGCGTATCTGATGAAATAATTTAGGTCGTATGATCAATTTAATTTTTTTTAATGTAGTAGTTTTTTCAGTAAGGACACTCGATAACCTAAAAGGGTTTGATTAAAACTTTTACCTTGAGAATCGGTTTTGTTAGAAGAATTTCAAAAGGATCGTTTATGAGTGCTGGCGCATCTGATGAAATAATTTCGGTCGTATTATATTAGTGGTAGTTTTTTTTAAGTAAACTCGATGTTTCTCTATGATTCAATCCCAACGAACCCCTGCTCTGAGTGTTGAAAATGATTTCACGACATTATTTTAGTTTTTTTTCTTGCCCCAAACTATTTTTTTTATCTTGAACCCTTTTGAGATCAATTTGATCAACTACTTGGTGCCCATTAAAAACGAAATTTTTGAGTTAAATAAGTAGTTTTTGTATCTTTTAAAAGAGCGTTAAGGGGTTTGAGGGATTTTTTTTGTTCGGCATTGATGAAAGGTCCAATACCTCACTTAAACTAAGAGGTTACATTTTGATATTGTTTGACAATTTACTAAATTTTAAGGTTTTCTTTAGTTTCAAAATGTTTTTGTCAGTCACCATCTTTAATCATTCGCAAACAATACTGAAGAAAACCAATTTCCACTGTTTATCGACATATAATTGTTAAGAAGGCTATTATTTCATTTTTAATTTTCATGTTTTGATTTTATATTGATGAAGAATTTAAACACAACTTCAACTAGTTATTTTTTTATGTACGCGTGCGTACATAGGCTAACCTAACCTATGATTTTGGTATTTCTGTGCAATAATGTGGAAGTTGGTAACATGTGTGTATGTTTGTGTGTGTGTCTGTGTGTGTTTGTGTGTGTGTTCCAACTCTTGCATAAGAAAACCTTAAAATTTAGTAAATTGTCAAACGATGTAAAAATGTAACCTCTTAGTTTAACTGAGGTATTGGACCTTTCATCTATGCCGAACAAAAAAAAATAAGTAGTTGAAGATTTGTTTAAATTCTTCATCAACATAAAATCCAAAACATGAATATTAAAATGTAAATGAGTATTTCAATGAAATAATAGCCTTTTTAACAACTTAATGTCGATAAACAGTGGAAATCGGTTTTCTTCAGTATTGTTTGTGAATGATTAAAGATGGTGACTGACAAAAACATTTTGAAACTAAAGAAAACCTTAAAATTTAGTAAATTGTCAAACAATATCAAAATGTAACCTCTTAGTTTAACTGAGGTATTGGACCTTTCATCTATGCCGAACAAAAAAATAACTAATTGAAGTTGTGTTTAAATTCTTCATCAATATAAAATCAAAAACATGAAAATTAAAAATGAAATAATAGCCTTCTTAACAGTTTAATGTCGATAAACAGTGGAAATTGGTTTTCTTCAGTATTGTTTGTGAATGATTAAAGATGGTGACTGACAAAAACATTTTGAAACTAAAGAAAACCTTAAAATTTAGTAAATTGTCAAACAATACCAAAATATAACCTCTTAGTTTAAGTGAGGTATTGGACCTTTCATCTATGCTGAACAAAAAAATCTCTCAAACCCCTTAAAGCTCTTTTAAAAGATGCAAAAACTACTTATTTAACTCAAAAATTTCGTTTTTAATGTGCACCAAGTATTTGATCAAATTGATCTCAAAAGGGTTCATGATAAAAAAAATAGTTTGGGGCAAGAAAAAAAAAACTAAAATAATGTCGTGAAATCATTTTCAACAATCAGAGCAGGGGGACGTTGGGATTGAATCACAGAGAAACATCGAGTTTACTTAAAAAAAACTACCACTAATATCATACGACCTAAATTATTTCATCAGATACGCCAGCACTCACAAACTCTCCTTTTGAAATTCTGTTAACAATATCGATGCTCAAGGTAAAAGTTTGAATCAAACGCTTTAAGGTTATCGAGTGTCCTTACTGAAAAACTGCTACATAATAAAAAAAATTAAATTGATCATACGACCTAAATTATTTCATCAGATACGCCAGCACTCATAAACGATCCTTTTGAAATTCTGCTAACAATATCGATCCTCAAGGTAAAAGTTTGAATCAATCACTTTTAGGATATCGAGTGTCCTTACTGAAAAACTACTGTATTAAAAAAAATAAATTAAATTTATCATACGACCTAAATTATTTCATCAGATACGCTAGCACTCATAAACGATCCTTTTGAAACTCTGCTAACAACATCGATGTTCAATGTAAAAGTTTGAATCAAACACTTTTAGGATATCGAGTGTCCTTACAGAAAAACTACTGCATAAAAAAATAAATTAAATTGATCATACGATCTAAATTATTTCATCAGATACGCCAGCACTCATAAATGATCTTTTTGAAATTCTGCTTACAACATCGATGGTCAAGGTAAAACTTTGAATTAAACACTTTTAGGATATCGAATGTCCTTACTGAAAAACTACTGCATTAAAAAATAAATTAAATTGATCATACGACCTAAATTATTTCATCAGATACGCCCACGAAAATCTAAAAAACGTAGGTCTGAAAACCCAAACATTTAATTAACTATTCTAATTCATGGTCTTAGGCATGTCAAACCACGAAATACTAAAGTTAACTTCTCAAATAATAAACCCCAGGAAACAAACACCCCCGAAAATCTAAGAAACCTAGGTCTGAAAACCCTAAACAGCTAATTAACTATTCTAATTCATGATTTCAGGCACATAAAACCACAAAATACTAAAGTTAACTTCTCAAATAATAAACCCCAGGAGTCAAACACACACGAAAACCTAAAAAACCTAGGTCTGAAAATCCACAAACAGACGATTAAATATTCTAATTCATGATTTCAGGCAAGTCAAACCATGAAATACTAAAGTTAACTTCTCAAATAATAAATCCCAGGAACCTAACACCCACTAAAATCTAAAAAACTAGCTATTAAAACCCCAACAGCTAATTAACTATTCTAATTCATGATTTCAGGCATGTAAAACCACAAAATACTAAAGTTAACTTCTCAAATAATAAACTCCAGGAAACAAACACCCTAGAAAACCTAAAAAAACCTAGGTCTGAAAATCCACAAACAGCCAATTAAATATTCTAATTCATGATTTCAGGCAAGTCAAACCATGAAATACTAAAGTTAACTTCTCAAATAATAAATCCCAGGAACCTAAAACCCACGAAAATCTAAAAAACTAGGTCTGAAAACCCAAACAGCTAATTAACTATTCTAATTCATGATTTCAGGCACGCAAAACCACAAAATACTAAAGTTAACTTCTCAAATAATAAACTCCAGGAAACAAACACCCACGAAAACCAAAAAAACCTAGGTCTGAAAATCCCCAAACAGCCAATTAAATATTCTAATTCATTATTTCTGGCAAGTCAAACCATGAAATACTAAAGTTAACTTCTCAAATAATAAATCCCAGGAACCTAAAACCAAAGAAAATCTAAAAAACTAGGTCTGAAAACCCAAACAGCTAATTAACTATACTAATTCATGATTTCAGTCACGTAAAACAACAAAATACTAAAGTTAACTTCTCAAATAATAAACTCCAGGAAACAAACACACACGAAAACCTAAAAAACTATGTCTGAAAATCCCCAAACAGCCAATTAAATATTCTAATTCATGATTTCAGGCAAGTCAAACCACGAAATACTAAAGTTAACTTCTCAAATAATAAACCCCAGGAACCTAACACAAACGAAAATCTAAAAAACTAGGTCTGAAAATCCAAACAGCTAATTAACTATTCTAATTCATGATTTCAGGCACGTCAAACCATGAAATACTAAAGTTAACTTCTCAAATAATAAACCCCACGAGTCAAACACACACGAAAACCTAAAAAACCTAGGTCTGAAAATCCACAAACAGACGATTAAATATTCTAATTCATGATTTCAGGAAAGTCAAACCATGAAATACTAAACTTAACTTCTCAAATAATAAATCCCAGTAACAAAACACCCTCGAAAATATAAAAAACTATTTCTTAAAACAAAACCAGATAATTAAATATTATAATTCATTATTTCAGGAACGTAAAACAACAAAATACTAAAGTTAACTTCTCAAATAATAAACTCCAGGAAACAAACACCCACGAAAACCTAAAAAACCTAGGTCTGAAAATCCACAAACAGCCAATTAAATATTCTAATTCATGATTTCAGGCAAGTCAAACCACAAAATACTAAAGTTAACTTCTCAAATAATAAACCCCAGGAACCTAACACCCATGAAAATCCAAAAAACTAGGTCTGAAAATCCAAACAGCCAATTAACTATTCTAATTCATGATTTCAGGCACGTCAAAACATGAAATATTAAAGTTAACTTCTCAAATAATAAACTCCAGGAAACAAAAACCAACTAAAATCTAAAAAACCTAGGTCTGAAAACCCTAAACAGGTAATTAACTATTCTAATTCATGATTTCAGGCACGTAAAACCAGAAAATACTAAAGTTAACTTCTCAAATAATAAACCCCAGGAGTCAAACATCCAAGAAAATCTAAAAAACCTAGGTCTGAAAACCCTAAACAGCTAATTAAATATTCTAATTCATGATTTCAGGCACTTAAAACCATAAAATACTAAAGTTAACTTCTCAAATAATAAATCCCAGGAGTCAAACACACACGAAAACCTAAAAAACCTAGGTCTGAAAATACCCAAACAGCCAATTAAATATTCTAATTTATGATTTCAGGCACGTCAAATACGAAATACTAAAGTTAACTTCTCAAATAATAAATCCCAGGAACCTAACGCCCACGAAAATCTAAAAAAACTAGGTCTGAAAACCCAAACAGCTAATTAACTATTCTAATTCATGTTTTCAGGCAAGTAAAACAACAAAATATTGAACTTAACTTCTCAAATAATTAACCCCAGGAGTCAAACCCACACGAAAATCTAAAAAAACCTAGGTCTTAAAATCCCCAAACAGCCAGATAAATATTCTAATTCATGATTTCAGGCAAGTCAAACTATGAAATACTAAAGATAACTTCTCAAATAATATCTCTCAGGAACCTAACACACACGAAAATCTAAAAAAACTAGGTCTGAAAACTCAAACAGCTAATTAACTATTCTAATTCATGATTTCAGGCACGTCAAATCACGAAATACTAAAGTTAACTTCTCAAATAATAAACCCCGGGAGCTCTGAATCTCTTTGAAAATAGCATAGGAAGGCCCCAAATAGCATAGGAAGGAACGTAAAGGCCCCAAATAGCATAGGAAGGAACGTAAAGGCCCAGAATCAATAAGTACATGCTCTGGAAAGGTGCCAAGGAACGTAAAGGCCCCAAATAGCATAGGAAGGAACGTAAAGGCTCAGAATCCATAACCACAAAATACTAAAGTTAACTTCTCAAATAATAAACCCCAGGAGTCAAACACACACGAAAACCTAAAAAACCTAGGTCTGAAAATCCCCAAACTGCCAATTAAATATTCTAATTCATGATTTCAGGCAAGTCAAACCATGAAATAATCAATTTACTTCTCAAATAATAAATCTCAGGAACCTAACACCCACGAAAATCTAAAAAACTAGGTCTGAAAACCCAAAAAGCTAATTAACTATTCTAATTCATGATTTCAGGCACGTAAAACCACAAAATACTAAAGTTAACTTCTCAAATAATAAACTCCAGGAAACAAACACCCACGAAAACCTAAAAAACCTAGGTCTGAACATCCCCAAACAGACAATTAAATATTCTAATTCATGATTTCAGGCAAGTCAAACCAAGAAATACTAAAGTTAACTTCTCAAATAATAAATCCCAGGAACCTAACACCCACGAAAATCTAAAAAACTAGGTTTAAAAACCCAAATAGCTAATTAACTATTCTAATTCATGATTTCAGGCACGTAAAAACACAAGATACTAAAGTTAACTTCTCAAATAATAAACTCCAGGAAACAAACACCCACGAAAACCTAAACCACAAAATACTAAAGTTAACTTCTCAAATAATAAACTCCAGGAAACAAACACCCACGAAAACCTAAAAAACCTAGGTCTGAAAATCCCCAAACGGCCAATTAAATATTCTAATTCATGATTTCAGGCACGTCAAACCACGAAATACTAAAGTTAACTTCTCAAATAATAAACCCCAGGAACCTAACACCCATGAAAATCTAAAAAACTAGGTCTGAAAACCCCAAACAGCTAATTAACTATTCTAATTCATGATTTCAGGCAAGTCAAACCATGAAATACTAAAGTTAACTTCTCAAATAATAAACTCCAAGAAACAAACACCAAGGAAAATCTAAAAAACCTAGGTCTGAAAACCCTAAACAGGTAATTAATTATTCTAATTCATGATTTCAGGCACGTAAAACCACAAAATACTAAAGTTAACTTCTCAAATAATAAACCCCAGGAGTCAAACATCCATGAAAACCTAAAAAACCTAGGTTTGAAAACCCAAACAGGTAATTAACTATTCTAATTCATGATTTCAGGCACATAAAACCACAAAATACTAAAGTTAACTTCTCAAATAATAAACTCCAGGAGTCAAACATCCACGAAAATCTAAAAAACCTACGTCTGAAAACCCAACTTGGACTTGCAAACACCAACCCGGAAATGCAAACAAAAAGAATCAGACATGTAAACAGAGAAAGACAGGCACTTTAGACATTCAAATCAACAAAGACAAATTCTTTGACTTGCAAACATCAGCCCAGGCCTTCCCCTTGAGGTAGATCCCGTTTATTTTCGATTTTGAGCATTTTTTGGTTTTCCCTCCAAAATTACCCCCCCCCCCTCCCCTACCCTCAGAAATGGGGGAACGAAGGGCCTCTGAGCCTTCCCCTTGAGACAGATCCTGTTTATTTTCGATTCTGAGTATTTTTGGTTTTCCCTCTGAAATTGACTCCCCCTCCCCTGCCCTCAGAAATGTGGGAACGAAGGGCCTCTGAGCCTTCCCCTTGATGCAGATCTCGTTTATTTTCGATTCTGAGTATTTTTGGTTTTCCCTCCAAAATTGACCTCCCCCCTCCCCTGCTCTCAGAAATGGGGAAACGAAGGGCCTCTGAGCCTTCCCCTTGAGGCAGATCTCATTTATTTTCGATTCTGAGTATTTTTGGTTTTCCCTCTAAAATTGACCCCCCACCTCTCCTGCCCCTCAGAAATGGAGGAACGAAGGGTCTTTGAGCCTTCCCCTTGAGGCAGATCACGCTTTATTTTCGATTCTGAGTATTTTTGATTTTCCCTCCAAAATTGACCCCTCCCCTCCCTGCCCTCAGAAATGGGGGAACGAAGGGAACGTTAGATCCTATTTTAAATTGACAATACTTATCAAACATCACTTGTGTATTATACAGACCACATCGGAAAGGTAAAGCTAGGTCAAGTCACAATGTCATTCTATCGTCGTTAGCCATTTTCATAGACTGATGTTGTTTCAAATTTATAACAAATTACCTGAGTTAACAACTCCTTCGGGGTTACCCTAACTGCTAATCAGTTTAATCCTTTTTTGTCTCCCCCTTCATACAATCCAATCAGTAATTAGAATTATTCACACTCCTATTATTCAAAACATTAATTAATATCGTTCATAGTGTCCAATTTGCGAATCTCATTACCCCTTTTTAAATGTCAATCAAATAATTCTGATTATAGATAGTCACTCTATTTGAAAATAGCATAGGAAGGCCCCAAATGATAAAGGAAGGAACTTAAAGGCCCCAAATAGCATAGGAAGGAACGTAAAGGTCCCAAATAGCATAGGAAGGAACGTAAAGGTCCAGAATCCATAAGTACATGCTCTGGAAAGGTTTTTCCTATATGTGTAAGCAAATAACATGGAGATTGCTATAGGGCCATCAGAAGTATAAGGTAACATACTACTGTCGTTTCAAAAAGGGCTCATTCAATTGGAAACCGAAAGGCCTAGTGGCCTTTTTAATAGTCAAAAATAATTGGAAGGCTTGACATTTTTATAGTAAAGATCGATGTGTGTATAATATATTATTTTTTGTTGTTGTTTAGACCAGGGCACTTCGTATCGAACAATTTGTCGTGGGAACTTCGAAAAGGGCTCATTCGACTGAAAATAGAAAGGACTGATGCCCTTTTTAATAGTCGAAAGTGATTGGAGGTTAACTAATCTCCCTCCCACGCCCACCCTCCCATTTGCCCTTTATTTTTAAAAACTAAATTTTGCCTCAAGATTAAATCAAAATGCACTGTGTTAATGCTAATTCCCAATAAGGTATCTCAGCAGTATCCCAAGAACGATTGAGGGTATTATGTTTAAACTTTAGGAGCTACTTCTGCTCTTAAAATTTAACCAAATCAAAATAGCGTAAGCGTATTAAAGCTATCAAAGAAAGTAAACAGATTTTTTTGCGAATGGTATCAAGTTTTCCATTTCAGGTAAACTAGAGGAGGTACGAAACGAAACTAAACGCTAGTTTTTGTTTCCAAATTTTTAAAAGTGTCGACGATATTAAAAATTGAAATTGCTGAAGATTTTTCTCCAGCATAAAAATAGGTGGCCAAACTATAAAATCTTAAAAAAACGAAAAGGTTTAAAAAATTATTTTCTTTTTCCCTGAAAAGACTATGTCAATATAAAACGAACAGAAATTAATTAAAAAAACTTTCCACAAAATAAGTTTTTCAAAGAAAAGTAAAGAACTCCATTAAACAAAAAATGAGCAAAAATAAAATCAAATAATCTACCAAGCGTGAAACTACCACAAATCATCATCGATAAATAAACGAAACCCAAAACGAACAGAAATTACAATAAATAACCGAGTCAAACTCAAAACGAGCAGACTTTAACATAAGTTGGGCTCAAAACCCCTATGCCTTCCCAAGGCCAGAACAAAATTATCGCTTTATTGAAAAAAAATACAAATGAATGTGCATTGTCAGTTTAATATACATATAATGATATTTAGTAATCAAAATGTTAGTATTTTTTGATTTATTAAAGTTATTAAAGTAACAACATTTATATTTTTTCAGTAAAGTGCAAATTTTGTTCTGGCCATGGGAAGACATAGGGATTTTGCGCCCAACTTATGTTAATTTCTGCTCGATTTGAGTTTGACTTGGCTAATTATTGTAATGTCTGTTTGTTTTGGGTTTCATTTATTTATCGATGCTGATTTGTGGTAGTTTCACGCTTGGTAGATTATTTGATTTTATTTTTGCTCATTTTTTGTTTAATGGAGTTCTTTACTTTTCTTTGAAAAACTTATTTTGTGGAAAAAGTTTTTTTAATTAATCACAAAAATCGATGAAAATATTATGCTTTAGAAACAAATTTGGGCTATATATTTACACACTAGGGGTGGGGGTGGGGGTAAAGTATTTGGACTGTTTGAAGTTAGAAAACAATTCTTACTTCATAGTTTGCAGAATCACTGTACCCAACACATTTTGCACACCCACTATAAACCAAATTATACCTCATACAGACCCAAATTATATATTTGCCCTCTATTCTGTCACTTATCTTTGTCTTGTCTCACGCTAAGCTGAAAGGGACTAACGAAGATACCGGTTTATTTTCAAGTTTCCCACAACGCAAACTTGAGTGAGTGGCGTATAATTCACAAGTACCGATCCCATCTATATTTCTGACTATAAAATTTCTGAACCGCAAACTGTTGATATTATCAAAAGCTTCAGGCAGGAATAATCCTACGGAATATTCCATCACCTATATCTTTTAAGTAAAAAATGACTATTACAAAACCGTATAAAAGATTAAATTGTTATTGAGAAATCAATTTCTTTCCTTTAGGGGGCGAAAAAAAACAACTTTCGGTTATTGTTTATAATGGAACAGGTTTTTCATATACAATACAAGGCCGCTACGAACAATGTAAACACAAAAAAGGAAATTTTAGTCTTTGTTTACGCACTCAGAAATGCTGCTGCATCCTGAATCGGAATTTTGTGACATTTCTGCGGTTTACCTGAATAATAGTTGAAATCATTGGGTTGGAGTAGAGCAAAGCCGGAGCGTAATTTGAACTGAATAAAAGATTTGGAACTTGAAACTGGTACGGATGTGCTGTATTCTGGGAAGATTGAAATGTCATGGGTAAGGGAAATTGTGTTTTTAAGACTTAGTTTAATTCATTATTATATTATAAGTGCATACATAGGTTAGTAGGCCCCACTGAACTATCAGCCATTGAAGTTGGACACACTGAAAACGATGAAGTAAGGGAAATAAGAAACACTGTCGCACTGTTATAGGAATGTATTTATTTTATTATAAAAATCACTGATAATTAGCTATGTCGCGCTTACGTTCACGGCAATGATTCCAGCATCGTGAATGAAAATAAAATAAGCGCCAATCAGAAGCGGCACTCTAGCGTTATAAGTAAAGAGACGGAATATTTATCTGGTCTACGCTGATATTCTGAAAGTAAAGAATAACATTAAACCCAAAATTAACAAAATTTATTCCGTATTGGGGGGATTTGCCCCTTCCTCGTCCACACCTTCACATCATGGTCGCAGAAACTTCGGAGGTTGCTCATTAGATCAGAAATTGACAGTTCTAGTCTTTTTTATAAGTCGAAAGTGTCTGGAGACCAATCAGCCGCAAGAGGGGGTATTTTCCGGGGGTGATTTTCCGCCTGGGGCTTGTTTCCCGCGGAGAGGCTGGTGCTTTCCGGTGGGTGGTATTTTCCGGGGGGTAAACGCCAGCCACCATTCTGAATACATACCGTTTTCAATAAAATACAGATGAAACTTGAGTCGTTTAGAGAATTTGAAAGGGAAAGGGATCACCGCTTTGTTGCAAACCTTCATTAGACTTGTGATATTTTGCGCTGCTGTTACAGATAAAAAAAAAACTTCACACTGTTCCAAATACAAATTGCTTTGGGTAAAGCGCAAATGACGCTGTGGTATTTAGAAGATTTGTGTGCAATTGTCCTGCCCCTGTTTGCGGTAGTTTCCCTTAATCTCAAGTTTGATTAATCATTTTAATTTCTTTTCATTTTAGGATTCATTAATACATCTATAGCAGTATCTGTTGTTTGTGTTTAATGTGATGATATTCATTTTAGTTCCTGTTAGTTTTCCGATTTGTCAGTTCATAGCAGTATCTGATAATTTATATTTGGTCTGATTATTAGTTTTAATTTCTGTTCGTCTTGGTTTTCATTTATTGATTGATTGTAATTTCTGCTAGTTTTAAGTTTGAATGGTTATATGACATTATTTCTGGCTGTCTTAGGTTTTAATCTGCTTTGTACTTTTCTGTGAAAAACCTTGTTTTTCGGAAACACTTTTTTAATTTAATTACTTTTAATGGGCATTGTAGAGAAAGTTATGTTGGATAGAGTAGTTATGAGAGTTTCTTAAACGTCCTTGACAGTTTTGTATCATGTCATCGGTCATCAAAGTTGCTGTCCATGCTATTGTGTATCATTTAAAGCATTTTTTTTGCTTCTAAAATTGAAAATTGTACCGCACTTTTGATGGCTCAAAGTTGAAGTACGGTTACAGGCCCCTCTCCTTTGCCTCATTTTGCCACTGGGCAGAGGCACTAATTGTGGGCAGTATGGAGGGGGGCCGGTGGTAACCAGCCCCTTTTGATTTTGAAAAATAATTTTTTGGCATTTTTACTGCCATAAAATGTGGACTCTGTATTGTAGTGACTCTGAGAAAATGTCTTTTTCTATCATCATTTAAGAGCAGGTTGAAAAATTCTTTGCCCCCCCCCCGCATTTTTGTTAATTGGTACCACCGCCAGAGGTCGCCCTCGCTACTCACCATGGAATCGGATAAAAATCGAGAAAGCCATTCCACTTAGAATGACAAGAAAAAAAGTGCCTCCGAGGTTGTAGGAGAGGGCAGGACAACACAGCTCCAAGGCTTATGACCCAAATCGTAGAATAATAGCCAGTTTTCGGGAACACTTTAGTAAAGAAAATGTGAACGCGCTGCAGGTGGCTAAAACCAAAATCATGTGAAGAACTCGATTTTGTATGGTTAGCGTAGAAAATATACTCCGTAATCCTCCAAACGACCACCTCCTCCTGCACTGCCAACGTTTCATAGAAAAGTATATATATTACGTCCTGTTTAAAGTGAAATCATGCAAGGATTCTCAATTCTAGAGTAACAATGAGCCAAGTCCAAGCTCTGGACTGATTTAGTGTAGGAACCTGGTAGGTCCTGACTCTGTTCAAAGCAAGCTAAGTATTGATTGGCGCAAAGGTAAGTGCTGAAACAATAAAAAAAGAAGCTAAGCCCAAGACACAGATAGATACTGCCTCATGCAAAACTGGTCGAATCCTGGCTCAGTGTAAACTACCCTAGGCCTAATTATATACGCAACAGGGTGACGACCACACTTGCTAGCTAAATCCAACCTGCAAACAGTCCACTGAAACAGTGGTCTCAGTCAAGGGTGTATCCTGGATTCTTGCTTGGAAAAAAAAATTTTTATATGCGTTTTTGTCACGTTTTTACGAGTTGAACAATTATTATTAATTTTTTTTGGGGGCGGGGGGTAAAAACTGGTAGCATCCCCCTTTATACGACCTTGATGTCAATTCATGGAAACTTAGATGGGGGCAAAATGTACTTTTCAAAATCAAGGGGTGTGATGAATTTGTCCTTTTGTTTATCTTTTTTCAATGAAAATTTCCAATAAAGGTGTTTTTCAGTTAAGGAGGGGACTTGTGTCCTCCCCTGCCCCCCCCCCCTCGGTTCAGACCATTGTCTTTGCATCAGGTCTCTAAAAGCTTGCTTCTCAAATCCAAGGCCTATCTTTCCTGATTTTCGGTTCTTTAACCTTAGTGCTCAGTTCTCCAATACGGATCCAAAAACACCAAGAATCGTCATAATAAGAAAATACCTGGGCTTAAGATTTGGATTATCTTCTTGTCAACGCCCTTTCGTTCTGTTCAGAAAAGACCAATGCGTGAGAACTTACCGCTAGGTAGTCGTTTGAGCTCAATTAAATAAATAGAAAAAACAAGTTTTTTTAACTGAAGGTAAGGAACGACGTTAAAACTTAAAACGAACAGAAATTATTCCGTATATGAAAGGGGCTGTCCCCTCCTCAACGCCTTGCTCTTTAAACTTGTTTTTTATATTTAATTTCTGATCTTTTTTTAAAATAATGCTGGGAAATCCGGCGCCCCCTTCATAGCAATGTCCCTTCTCCCATGAAAACTTCCTTCATGGAAAGATCTTCCCAAATAACCGCCGACCCACCCACCCCCCTAGTAACAGAAAAAATCCCTGAAAACGTCTGTATACTTCCTAATAACCAATACTATATGTTAACCATGTTAACATTGGGCAAAGTTCATAGCTTTCAGCCCTCCCCCCGGGGACTTCGGGGGATTAAGTCATCCTAAAGGACATATTTATCATATTTTCAAGCACGCTGAACAAAATGGCTATCTCAAAATTTTGATCAGGTGACTTCGGGAAAAATGAGCGTAGGAGGGGGCCTAGTTGCCCTCCATTTTTTTGGTCATTTAAAAAGCTACTAGAACTTCTAATTTCCGGTCTAATGAGTCCTCCCATGATATTCTAGGACCACTGGGTCGATACGATCACCCCTGGGGAAAAAAAACAAAAAAAAACAAAAAAAAAACAAATAAAAACGCATCTGTGATCTTTCTTCTGGCAAAAATGCAAAATTCCACATTTTTGTAGATAGGAGCTTGAAACCTCTACAGTAGGGTTCTCTGATACGCTGAATATGATGGTGTGATTTTCATTAAGATTCTATAATTTTTAGGGGGTCTTTCCCCTTTTTCGAAAATGAGCCAAATTTTCTCAGGTGCGTAACTTTTGATGGGTAGGACTAAACTTGATGAAAGTTATATATTTGAATTCAGCATTGAAATTTGATTCTTTTGATGTATCTATTGGTATCAAAAACCCGTTTTCTAGAGTTTCGGTTACCATTGAGCCGGGTCGCTCCTTACTTAAAGTTCGTTACCACGAACTGTTTGATTTCAGTCTTATGTTCCATTTGAGGGACCATTTTAGCCAAAAATAAACTTAATGTTCTGTGTAGTTTGCTTTTGAGGTGACTTCATATTCTTGCCAGAAATGATCTTGCAGTTTTCTTCCAACCTTTATCTTTAACTATTAAATTGTTTAAGTGAGGCGTAAAGCTAGTTTCATAAGTCATTTGCCAATGATTTGTCAAACTTTGTTTTTATTTTCTCTCTTACTTAAATAGGCTCAAGGACATGATTTAACATTTTTCAATTTTTTAGATTGTATTTCCACTCAATTATGCAAATTTGAAAGTTATTTGAAGTAGTCATGGATTTTTTCAAACGGTCCGATAAAACCAACAATGAAAAGAAAAAAACGGAGAAGAAATTAGAAAAGAAGAAGGCCAAATCTGGAGAAAAAGATGGAATTAATAATAAAGTGAAACAAGAAAAAAAGAAGTTGAAAGTCTCGGGATGGGCTCGAATAAAGAAAGATTTTCTGGTTCGAGAATTTTGGCCACTAAAGCCTCTTTTCTTTCTCCTTTTCTCAAGTAAGTATAACTTTTAATAATGTCTGATCATATACAGTTTATTAATGTCGTCATTTAACCTTTGCGCTAGAAATCTTATTGCCGCCAGTAATGGTTCGTTTAGACATTGTGGAAATTCATGCGGATTTAGCAATCCTTGCGGAAATTCCGTCGGTTTTCGTGCTAGAAAAAATCTCTAGCTTTCCGCAACGTTTTGGTCAAATCAGGACAGAATCTTGGCAAGGTTTTTAAATGAATAAAACCATGAGCATGGATTATCAAAAACTAAAAGATCTTATAACTTTGGTTCAAGGCTACCCCAGCTTGTATGATCCTGCACACCCAGGCTATATGAAAACTATGAAAAACGGTGTCATTTGGCTCTCTATTGCTCAACAGCTTTCAGAAGAGGGTAAGAACATAATACCCTTCTTGATGTTTTGATGATAGCTACAAGGGATATCCACTATATGGCTACCAACAAGTCCTTTCACTCCTTTGAGTCTAGGTCACGCTGTTGCAATAATTTGAAATCTTTGCCTTAAAACGCAGCGTTGTTTTAGCCATAGTTGGAACAGAAACGGACGGATTTCCGCATGGATTTTCGCAATGTGTAAACGAACCATAAGCCTGACACAAAGTTGCAAATAATATTTGCCGTTGGTCCAGACACTAAATTTGACTGCAAACATTTCAATGTACGTTTGATCTGTATGGAGTTGTCATATCCAAAAACTCTTTGTCTCATTATAAGCATAAAAGATAAATATTTGTTCACAATTCGATCTAAGGGTATTTTTTTGTTCAGACATAGATTAAGACTATTCACAATTATTTCACCGGCAATTTTCAGGTTTCGTTTTCTACTTTTGTTTTTCGTTCGTTGTTGTTTCCTTCTTACTGCTCTCTTTAAGCCTGAATTGGTTACTGTAATCCCTATATTTCCGTATTATTCTCAGACAATGTGCGTACTTTTAAGGTTTTGATGAATTTGCCCCGCATCCCTGAAATTTCAGCCACCCCCCAAATAACAAATCCGCACACGGTTTTCTTCTACATAGACCTGGGCTACCCTAAAAATTGTCTGTCACTACCTCACAGTAGCGTCATTTGGGGGAGAAGTGCATTTGCCCTCTATATTCTGTTGCTCCACTAGATTTTATTTCGTATTTTTGTTGAAAAAATTAACAAATTTGCCCCCCCCCATGGATTTTTAAAAGTACTTTTTGCACCCCTCCTCCCTAACACTCCTAAGTTTTTGTGAATTGACGTCGCTGTTCACATACAAGTTAGGAAAGCGAATGAGCGACCGCAAAAAATGAGGCTAATAAGGCTGATAGCCTCATAAAGCATCTGGAAATTTAAGCAAGAGAGAGCTTAGATATATTTTTGTTTTTAATACTTTCGTGACATACGGAAAATATGTAAACACTCTACCTGTATATTAATTCTTGTACGTCATGTACCTCTGCTGTTGATAATTTTACTTACCATTTTGTTTTTTTTTATCACTTTTTTAATAGGCCTATAAAATGTACAGACGTCAAAATATTTTTTTTACTGTGCGTGTCCTTCCAAAATAAAAATGTAACTTAAAGTAATGTTTCTAAGTGGTCTAGATAAATAAACAACTCTCCACGAAGTATCAATACCCTGTTAGGACCAGGGTAATGAAGGGCTACCAGGGTAAATATTTAGGGCTGAAAATCCCTGGTAAAGTGTTTTCGACTATGATATATTCAATGGTACACATTTTCTTTTGATCCGCCGCCGCTTTAAGGGTTTTCAAGCTCGTTTTCGATTTTCTCATGTATTTATTTTTGCCATTGGTCTTTAGTTTTATTACCAAGGAGAACAAAAATGAAATTTGATTGTTTGAATTAGTTAAGTGGAAGCTTACACAACAATGCATATGTTAAGATAATAGAAATTGTAAGTTCAATTTTTAATGAAAAAGGCCTCCATATGCAATTAAGCAGGTTTGGTAGTAATTAATTTTGCAAAAAATAAAACATATATGATGAAAGGAAAGAGCGAAATTGAAACTCGAAAAGAATATAAATTACTACTTTGCAGTCTATACAACGTATTTTTGATTATATAGAAAGTTATTGTATAAATCATAGGTAGCGCGATCGCGCTGCCTAAGTAAAGAATGGGGACACTCGATAACGAGACAAGAAACTAGGACTAAGTAAAGAGGAGGACATTCCCCAACAACCCTTAGGACACGGGTTTTTCGCTATGCCCTGGGGTATATAAGAACGACGTTTCAAGAGTATATTCTTTATTAATTTTTTCCTTTAGAGCAGGGAACTTCATATCGAAGAAGTTGTCGTTGAAACTTTGAAAAGGACTAAATCATTTGGAAATTGGAGTGGGTTGTGCCGTTGTTAATAGTCGAAAGTGACTGGAAGGCGACTAATACCCCTTCAACGCCCTCCATTTCCTGAAACACATCCAATCAAAATTTTGAGATAGTAATTTTGTTCAGCGTAGTTGATTTCTAGATAAAAATTATGTTCTTGACTAGGACAGTCCCCCACAGTCCTTAGGACAGGGGTTGTGCCCTGGGGGCATATAAGTTTTTTTTTATAGTAATCTATGTCTTAGATATTCCAAAAGAAAATCTTTTGGTTTGAAACTAAAGGGCTAATGCCCTTTTAAATAGTCAGAATTTTTTGCACGGAAACTAACCCCCCTCTCACGCCCACCTTTTCCCCAAACACATCTAATCAAAACTTTTAGATAGCCATTTTATTCAACGTAGTTTTAGGTTCTGAAAATTAGGTCTTTGAGGATGCATCCCCCCCACACAGCCCTCAGGGAAAAGTTTGTAAATTATGCCCACGGGGCATATAAGGTTTTTATATAACGCGTTTTCGTAGAAACTTCAAAAAGGGCTCATTCGATTGGAAATTGAAATGGCTAGTGCCTTTTTTAATACTCGAAATGTAAAGCAACTAACACCCCTTCCACACCCACCATTTTCCCAAACACATCCAATAAAGGTTTTGAGATAGCCATTTTGTTCCACGCAGTTCAAAGTTCAGGAAATAATACCTTTGAGCAGGACACTCCCCCCACAATCTTCAGGGCAAGAGTTATAAGTTATGCCCTGGGGGCATATAGAAATCTCTGTCGTAGAAACTTGAAAAAGGGCTCATTCGATTGGAAATTCAAAGGGCTAGTGCCCTTTTTAATTGGGGAAGGTGATTTGAGGGCAACTAACCCCCCTCTCCCGCCCATCTTTTCTCCAAATACATCCAATCAATATTTTAGATAGCCATTTTATTCAACGTAGTTGAAAGTTTTGGAAAATAGGTCTTTAAGGAAGAAACCCCCCCCCCCCACTGCCCTCGGAGAAAGGGCTGTAAGTTATGCACTGGGGGCATATAAGGTTTTTATTGAAAGCGTAGATTCAAAAGGGCTCATTCAATTGGAAATTGAAAGGGCTAGTGCCTTTTTTAATTTCCATAACAAATTTCTATACAACTTTCTATATAAACTTTATATAACCCCAGGGCATGACTTACAACCCTTGCACTGAGGGCTCTGAGGGGGTTATCATCATAAAAGACGTAATTTCAAGAACTTTCAACTACGTTGAACAAATTGGATATCTCAAAATTTTGATTAGAGGTGTTTGGGAAAATGGTAGGCGTGAGAGGGGCGTTAGTCGCTCTCCAATCACTTTCAACCTCTATGCCTTCCCAAGGCCAGAACGAAATTTGCACTTTATTGAAAAAATACAAATGAATGTGTATCGTCAGTTTAATATACATATACTGATATTTAGTAATCAAAATGTTAATATTATTTATTTATTAAAGTTATAAAAGTAAGAACATTTCTATTTTTTCAGTAAAGTGCAAGTTTTGTTCTGGCCTTGGGAAGGCATAGGGGGTTTTGCGCCCAACTTATGTTAATGTCTGCTCGTTTTGAGTTTGACTCGGTTATTTATTGTAATTACTCTTCATTTTGGGTTTCATTAATTTCCCAATATTAAATTATAATGGTTTCATGCATTGTAGATTATTTGATTTCATTTCTGCTCATTGTTTGCTTAATGGAATTCTTTACTTTTCTTTGAAAAACTTATTTTGTATAAAAAGTTTTTTTTAATTAATCCCAAACAAGTGGTATCTCTGTACTGAAGAAGGTAAGGAATTCCACTCCTGTTCACAAGCAATGAGGGGTGTATGGCACAGTCTGATGGCACAGTAGGGGTAGGACTAGGAGGAATACAGACATTATGTGAAGTACGAATGTGAAGCTATATGGAGCTGAATCAGAAATAAACAACAGGAGTTTTTTGACGAGATTTTGGAAGATTGCCATAAAGATGATGAAGGACAAAAGAAGCACAAGAAAGAATGTAAATAAACTGTAGATTTAAGAGCGGTTTAGGTGAGGAACGGTTGGTGTCCATTATCAGACGCCGTGCTTTATTATACATGACAGAAAGTCACCGCAGTATAGAAGGAAAAGTGGACATCCATGCAATGGGGCAATACAAAACACATGACTGGACAAGGCAGCCTCAGAATAGATCCAGGAAATATAAATTGATTTACATTAAATATAATGATTTAATGATTTACGAATATGATTTAAAAAAGGGAAGTACCTAGCGATTTTAGGAAAATTCTAATTAAACCCATTTATAAGAAAGGCGACAAGAGTGAGTGTGGTAATTGTTTTGAGACATTAGCTTGGTCTCTTTAGGTAGCAAATTACTTAGTATGAGGGTACTTTTTAGACTGAGAGATGCTGTTGACAAAGTTATAAGAAAAGAACATTGTGGTTTTAGAAAAGGTAGAGGACGTGTCAACCAAATTTTCATTCTTAAATTAATCATTCAGAAGTGCATAAATCGTCAAGCCCCTTTAGTCGTCAGTTTGATAGATTATGAGCAGGCGTTTGATTCAGTTGATAGAACAGCTTTAGCGAAGGTCTTATTCTTGTATGGTATACCAGATAAATACGTTAAATTGATTAGTACTATGCACGGGAATGACATTGCTGGGGTTAAGGTAGGAGATGAGGTTAGTAGCTGGTTTCTTATCAAATCAGTAGTTAAGCAAGGTTGGGTCCTATCCCCAGTTATATGGATCATTTTGGTGGACTTTGTCCTAAGTAGTGCAGCAAAGACAATTGGAGAACACGGATTAAATTGGGGAAGTAAAATGTTCCTAGACTTAGGTTAGGCGGATGATTTAAGCATTCTAAATGAAAATTTTAGCAAAATAAATGACCTTTCAGAAGTTTTGCAAGTTCAGCGTACAAAAATAAGTTTGAAAATTAATGTTAAGAAGAGAAAGTCGCTAAGACTAGGAATAAGTGAAGGCAAAGAGGTGATGATGGGTAACGAGAAGATCGATCAAGTGGACAGCTTCACTTGTCAAGTTAGTATTATTAGTAAAGACGGTGGTTGCAGTGAAGATGTCGAAAGTAGAATAGCCAAAGCCCAGGGTATTTTTTCGCAGTTGAAAAAAGTTTGGATGAATAGGAAGATAAGTCTGCAAACCAAGAATAAAATATTGAAAGATACAGTGATGGCAGTGGTCAGGTCTGGTTCTGAAGTGTAGACATTCCAAAAAAAAAACGGAGAAGGATTTGTTAGATGTTTTCCAGAAAAATTGCCTACGGATTGTTTTGGGTACCCGACTGAAGACCCGATCTCAGACAGCAAGCTGTACGAAAAATGTGAGTCTATTCCGCTTTCTAGGGCTATGATGAGAGAAAAGTTGAGATGGCTCGGAAACGTTCTGCGGATGAAAGATGACAGATTGACCAAGATCGTCCTTGTCGGGCAGTCGTCTAGGGCTAAACGAAAAGAAGATCAGCCACGAATGGAGTGGGAGGATGTCGTAAGGAAAGACTTAATGGAAATGGGAACTTATTGTTAGTGTGTAAAGAGGGAGGCTTTGAATAGATTGGGATGGAGGAGGAGCGTGCGTAGCTGTGTTGGCCTCAGGCAGCTAGGTGCTGCAATGAGCTGTTAATAGTTTTAGTATTAGTAGTCAATATATTTTACGAAAACTCGTGTTATTATTGATGCATTTTTTCTCCTGCAATGCTGCGAAGAATTTGGAATTCTCATCAGAAAGTATACTATCTGCTTTTTGGACTTTAGCATTTTAGGAAAACTGGTCATTAGAAATGAATGGGTGATTGTAACAGGATGCTTATTAACAAAAAAAATCTTCTTACTTAAGATTCAAATCTAGGTTACCAGGGCCACAGCAAGTCGTCCTTACCGTTATCCTATCGTATCTTGTTTTATTTTGTTCGTTTTATGGTTTTTGTCGTCCCAAATCACCCGTTTATTATATGCTAAAAATTTATGACAATGAGATAACATAGACCTCAAAGTTGTATCGCCACTCGATGCGGCTTTTTTATGCTCCTTTCAACTATAAATCCACAAAAAACACGCTAAAATAATCAGTAGCTTTTAATTGAGCCATGAAACATCTCTCTACGATATGAATGTTAGTTCCAGTGACCTCAATTGGGGAGGGGGGTGGGCAGGGGTACCAGCGCCGTCTCGCGAACTGTTGCCACACATAGGTTTCGAAAAATACCTTTTTAGTGTATTTTCATCGAAAAATGTTCTTTTTTGTATTATCATTAAAAAAAACAACAGAAAAAACAAGAAGTTTCTCCCCATTAGACATTAAAAATATATTTTGAGCCCCCTCCCCCCTCCTGCCCTAAATGTTTGTGAATTGAGACCAATAGCCTAGCCTAGAATTGGCCTACCCACTAGAACTACCATAGTTATGTTAGTCAGCAGAGGATTTATGAAAAATATTAAGAGGACTGGGATGGGGAGTATACTAGAGCGGAGATTCTAACCTCAAGCTTAGTGATTTTTACCATAGGGATTATGATGATGACATTTTCATTCTTCCCATCCATTTTATTCCAGAATTAGCACCAAAATTGCATGTTTCGGGTACCACATGGAGCTTTTTGATGGCGTTATCAAGTCGAATTTATAAAGAGCAGGTAGATATAAAAATTAGCTATCAGAGGAGCCCTTAAACAGCCTTCTATGATTTTCTATCAATGCTTTTCATGCAAAAAGTGGTTTTACTTTTTCTTCAAAGAGGGGGCTGTAACTCTCCTGTATTTGACTTTCAACCAAGGTAATTCCAATGGTACTCTTTTTATTTGATCGAAAGCCATTTTGAAGGGGTTTTGGGCTCTTTTTCGAAATTAGAAACAGTTTTGTATTAAAAAATATTTTAAATAAATAAATGATTATTTAAAATATTAAAATAGAATATATTTTAAATCAATAATTATAAATAATAAAAATAAAATATTAATAATAACAATAATAAAATATTATGTTTTTAATTTTTTAGTTATATTATATACAAATATTTTATTGAAATAATAATAAAATATTAATGAATAAAATAAGATAATAAATAAAATATTAATAAAAAAATATTTAACATGAAAAATAAAAATAAAATTATATTTATATTCTGGCGCTTTAAGTTTAACATGGATAATAATAGCTACCTTTCCTTAACCAGTATCGAACGGCGATTTTGAAATTAATTTCGAGTAACGTGGCATTTTCCATACGGAGAGGAGGTTGGGAGAACGATTACGTAAAATATGAAGCTGTAAAAGTTGGAAGAGTCGCATTCGTTAAAAATGGTTTTAAAAATCCTAATCTATGGCGGGGACTGGCACAAAAAATCCCTGCGCATATCCAAATAGGTGTCAATAAGCCAAAAAAATTCTTTGCTACATTAAGTTTCTTCATTTAGTTTAAAATACCACTTTATTCGAACTTTGATTCTGCTCGAAAACACCGATTTGCATTTTGGTTCTACAGTAATATTGCTACTTACGTGTTATAGCGACCACACTTTGTTCTTTAGTGAAACCGGTTTTATGTGTCCATTCGGAGGCAATCAGCTTAGCCTGAGCGAGATAAACGGTATCTATGCAGGTATGTTTTAATTAAATATTTAATATATAGAGGTGGTTAGGTTAAGTATTTAACTTAATGCGTTCTGGGCGGCCTTTTTTCCCTAATTTTCTGTTGTAGTTTCCATAATTTTATTACTAAAGCATTGTATTTTCATTATATTTTGGTATATTTAATAAGGCTTAACCGAAATTCACTTCTTAGGTGTGGTCGCTATAACACGTAAATACCTTAATTTTTGTAATGGGGTTTTGCTTCGGTTTGTTTGGGCGTAAAAACTTTGACTTGCTTTTCTTATTATTGTTCTTTTAACTTTTTAATTTGGCTCGATTCCGATTCAAGAGGGACGCATAAAACTCTAATTCGATTCAAGCTCCTCCTCCCCAAACTTAAAAAAGTTTAAAATTCGGAAATTTTATTTACTAATTAGAAGGTCAACCTTTGCTCCAACTCCTCCCAAATGAAATTCTGACTGCGCCTGCGTTTTTTTTTTTTTTTTTTTTTTTTCTTAATTGATTTATCTGAATGAGCTCGTGAAAAGGACAAAAAATCCTTTAAATCAAGCGGAAAAGCGGTTGGTTAAAACTGGATGCTCAGTTTAAAAGACCGGATAGGAAATTATAACGAGTAGTAAAAAAAACAACAACAAAAATACAATAGAGAACAAAAACTAGTTTCTGGATGCTAATCAAAATTTTTAAAACAATTTGCGAAAGGAATTTTCTAATCTGGGTACATAAATGAATATTTAAAGAAACTATTTTTAAGAATATCTATTAAACATATCTCATACTTTTGCATGACTAAGCCTGCTACTTATACTGTAACTAGAGGATGATATAGAGGAACCCCAAGGAAATTCTGGCAGGGTTGACGCTATAAACTTTCGGTTTGGATTCTTCAAACACCCTAATCATAAGATATACAAAATTTGAAGAGATATTAAAGTGGCATGGAATATTACGTGTAATATAAAAAATTGATTCAATAACAGTTTTTTTTTTTAATTTACCAGAAAAAAAAGAACTTCAAAAACTTAAAGATATGAAAGAAAACTACCGAACTAACATAAATATAACGAAATATCCAAATTAAGGCTGATCAGATAATTAAAGTTTCAGAGAAGCTTCCTTTCTTGGAAATCATTCTAAAAAGGGACTTCCAACCATAATCTTCTGTTTATAGGAAGGTGACTCAAAATGATCGCTCTTTACGCTTCTCTTCAAACCACCATCTCCCTTTAGTAAATCGAGGCCTAGCAGTGTCTTTAATTCATACAGTTTCAAGGATTTGTTCAGACAGTCATGTAGCCCAGGGTTGCCACCGTCAGTAGGATTTTACTAGATCTAGTAAAAAAAATCTAGTAAATTTAGAGGATCTAGTAAATTTTCCGAATCTAGTAAAAAGTCATGATTTGTAGTAAAAAAAAAATTTTTATCATTTAGTAAAAACAGGTTCGATTTAGTAAATTTTTTCTCTCAGATTTAGTAAATTCTTCCAGGCTAGGGTGGCAACCCTGATGTAGCCAATGAGCTAAATTATACAAAAGATATCTTATTCTGCAGACCTCGTAAATCAAAACATAAAAAAAACACAATAAAAAGACAAAAATCAACGTATTCCCCAATCTTCTGTATATATCGTAAAACAAAATAAAAATTTAACAATACTACCGTATATTCCTATTCTTAAATAAGAGCTTGGAAAATTTGTACGGAAATATAATATTTCCACTTTCTTCAGAAAAAGATTTATGTTTGAACTTTTTCTTTTTTTTATTCCAGAAAAGACAAAATGGTCCCTATTCTTGTTAGTGGTGAGTATAGAGTCCAGTGTCTCGTGTGGTAAATTTTCTATTGGTAGGCCTAATGCTCATTATCATATAAGATAAAGGCTATGTGAATATAAACTATTAATAGATCAATGTTCAGAGTCTAACAGTAAAAATGATACTTCTGACTCCCATGGGGCTCTCCACATTTTTGAAAACACAGATCATTCGTTTTTTTTTTTTATGAGACAAACTTAGTGCCGACAACAAATGGTTTACCGTAGTCTTTTAGGGAAGAAATAATTCTAAAAAAAGAAAAAAAAACGCACAAAAGACTTGCTCTAAACTGAGATAATTTGAACAAAAAATAGCTTTTCTAATAGAAGTAAAGAGCTAGGTTTAAACTTGTAGCAAACAAAAAGTATTCCTTCCTAGCTTGTGCAAATATAAAACTAGCTATAAAGCTTAGCTTGCGCAAATATATCTATACAAATAACAAACATAAAACCACCTCAAATAAACCGCCTCATGACATTTCCCTTTTTCGTAGAATTTTGAAACGTAGAATTTTGGAAAACACAAACCCCGTGCCAAACAGCAGGACATTGCTTTTGGAGCATAAAAAGTCTTAATAGGCCTGCAGAAATTAAAAGACTACTTTATAAGACCATCAATAACCTATTGCTGGCCTTGATACTGATAGTTTTTAGTGTACAATTTAAATTCTCTAGAAAGCCTAAGCAAAAAAAAAAATTATATCTGAGAAGTCATTAAGCAGCATAAAGAAATGAAAGACTAATTTATGAGGCAATTCATGGGTGTTACTACTCAAACTATCAATAGCCGGAAATATAAATTTTCAACTGTGGAAATGCACTTTAGGATTATTAGACACCAAAGACTAATAAACCATAATGTAAACTCCAGAAACATTATTTCTGCCTACAGTACAGAGAGTTTTAAGCTATGATGTGAGTCTGAGCTTAGGCTACAATCCTCATACCACCCAGACACTTTCACTTCAGGTCTTCTGCAAAATTATTAATCAAAAAGTGTTGTCAAATTAAGGATGGAGATCGTCCGAAGCCACGACGCTTTAATACGTCGGGTGCAACGACGTTTCAATTGCTGTTTTTTTTTTTTTTTTTTTTTGTTTTTTTTTTTACTGGGACAAGTAGCAAGCCTGTTGCTCCACCTTGTGGTGGGCGGGAATCGATCCTCGGGCTCCGTTTTGCCAAGCATAGGATCAACATAATGTGCTAACACAGGGAGCACTGAATTACATACCGCTCGATTCGCTTTCCCTTTTTAGCATTGAGAAAGCTCGTATTTCAGTTTGTAATTGTTATGTTTTTTTAGGTATCGTTGTCCTATTGCCATTTATGACGCTTCACATGCGGATGCTGGGGATAACAGACGAAGAGACAGGCTACATCATGGCCATGTTCGCCATTTTCTCGCTTCTTACGCCTTTTATTTTCACAACAATCGCTGACAAAGTTGGGAACTTTAAGGTGACTATATTGTCGTTCGTTTGTTGACATGAGAGTCTGTCTGTAAGAAAGTAGCCATATTAGAATTCATTAGATAAGTCTAGTAATCAGAGGACTCCCTTAGAAAGAACATAATCCGTCGGGGTATTTGATTCTCAGACTGAGGGCTTCAGACTGATGCCCCTAATCCGTAATAATAGCAAAGAAAGCTTTGAGATTGTTGACGTAAGAATTGAAATATGCCGTAAAAACACATCGAGTTGCATTGAATTTAATATTCTTTTTTTGTCAGTCATGGCTTTGCAATATATCTTGGGGGTCATTTGATATTAAACAAAAAGAATGTAATCTTTTTGCGTAGCGTCCATAGTTTTTCGGTAAAGTTAATGTTTGGTGATGTTTACGTTTGAATCACCGAATGTTCAATGAAAAATAGCAAAAATTAAAATCACAAAATTATTGGTGATAGAAGAAAACGTGCGCTTATATGCGCTACTTTTATAAACACTGAGTCTAAAGGCATTAAATGTTTTGGTGTTTGATAACCAAGTTCAAAACTGTCAATATTGTTAAAAGATATCCGTCAAACGCTTTGGCATTGCTCAACAGAACTGAATGCTGTGAGTTTATATCTCAGTTTTTGTAAGCAAACTATTGTTTTGTGTATTTTTTGTAATTACTTACTTTTTTCATTTTCACTTTTACTTTAACTAACGTACTTTTTCTATTGCCTTTAGAAAAATGTTTGTCTCTAAGCTTCATTAAATAAAAAAAAAGTTTTTCAACTAAAAATAAGGAGCAACATTAAAACTTAAATTGAACAAAAATTATTACGTATATAAGGGGGGTTACCCGTCTCCTCAACACCTCACTCTTCACGCTACAGTTTTTCGGCACTTAAAAAAAAGTTACATATTATTCTAATTAAACGACCCTTGTGTTTCATGATTTGTTTTTAAAGAACTGGGACAAAATTTAAACTTTAGTGTAAAGAGCGAGGTTCTGAGGAGGGGGCAACCTCGCTCATATACCTAATAATTTCTGTTCGTTTTAAGTCTTAATGTTGCTCCTTATTTTCAGTTGAAAAAACTAATTTTTTTAATCAATTTCTGATAATTTTTTGAATAACGCCAGGATACCTGGCTCCACCTACAAGGGAATATCCCCCTCCTCACAGAAATATCCTCTGGAAAATTCAATCCTGGCAAAAATTTACCCCGGACAATTCCGCATAACATCTCCACGCGTAAAACTGAATCGGTGAAGAGAAAAAAGCAAGACATTTAGAGAAATTTTGGTACTTGTATGGAATCAGGTAAACCCACAATGAAATATCACATCAAAATCTCAAAGCTGCTATTGATAAACAGGTTTGTGAGACGTTGCTCACTCCGTGACAAAGATTTAAGCTTTAGTTTTTTTGGGATTAACGGGGACTAAAAGGTGGCCAGGTTAGATTACGTATTTAATATATGCTATGCTTTACAACCAACCCCCCTAACTATTCTATTTTCATACTATTTTTTTTTTCATTAGCATTAACCAAACTTCACATCTTGCCTGTTTACCGGATTCCATACAAGTACCAAAATTTTGTATAGGAATTCTGGCAAATTCACCCAGTGTAAAATTTCCCCTGCAATGTTCACCCCCTGAAAACTTCCCTCTCCATTGAAAATTCTCCCAGTGCAAAATCTTCCCTACGGAAAATTCTGTCTTCCTCCCCTTCCCATCCGAAAAATGTATGCATACTTCCCAAAAACAAATAAAAGAATGGGCAAATTTTATAACTTAAAAACCTTTCCCCGGGGGCTTTAGGGGGTCATTTTATCTCAAAAGACATAGTTATTGGGCCTTTCAACTATGCTGAACAAAAAAGCTATCAAAAATTTTTGATCAGGCGATTTTGGGAAAAAAAACTGGCGTGAGATGGGGCCTAGTTGCCCTCCAATTTTTTTCACTTCCGTTAGAAAGAACCCTTTCCCGAAGTTCTAGGCCCACTGGGTCGATACAATCACCCCTAGGGAAAAAAGAAATAAACACGCATCTGTGATCTCTCTTGTGGCAAAAATTCCACATTTTTGCAGATATGAGCTTGAAACCTCCACAGCACGGTCCTTTGATACACTGAATCTGATGGTGTGATTTTCATTAAAATTCTATGACTTCAAAGGGATTTTCCCCCTTTTTTTGAAAATCAAAAAAATTTTCTCAGGCTCGAAACTTTTGGTGGGTAAGATTAAACTTAATGAAACTTATATATTTGGAATCAGCATAATAGGCCAATTCTTTTGATATATCTATTGGTATCGAAGTGCTGTTTTTTAGAGTTTCGGTTACTATTGAGCCACCTTACTTACTCCTTGCTTACAGTTTGTTACCACGAATTGTTGGATTGCCCATCAAAATCCAAACAGAGATCATTGAAATATTGATCGTTCTTTCTGTGTTACTAAAAGAATTGTATTCATAAAACTTTACAGTGTAAAAAAATTGGCGATGAATAGGAATTTTGGTAAAAAGTCTTTGTTAATATTACTACTAAAAAAACTTTGGTTGGATGAAAAGGAATATTATTGTTTGTATGGATGGACATTCTGTGCGACTTTTGATCTTCTACATAGCTGAAGCCATCACAACTTCTACAATAGGTTTCTCTTATCAATAAATCCATTAAATACATTCGTTTAAATACATTAAAGTACTTCATATAAATAGAAAAAGAAAAAAAATATAACCATTTAAAATTGCTGAAAACTAAGTTCCTAGCAGTATTTGCCACCCCAAAAAGATTCTTGGCACGGCTGATGATGACCTGCCTTGCCTTTTCCATCTCTGTGCTGGTAGATGTGTGAATGTAACATTTTAGCTGTATAGAGAAACATTTTAAGTAATTCCTACTCGTTCCTACCTCTTTCAACATTTATCTGAAGCCTCAGGAAGAGTAAGCAGTTTGTCCATTAAAATGTATTTTTTAGGAATCTACCCTACCCCCACCTAAACAATGACCCCCGCCCCATCATCATAGCTGATATGCAATTACAGATCACCAAACGTAGCCTTATTTCATTACAAATAGAGCGAATCAACTTAGTTGAATCCAGTAATGTCACCGTGTGGCATTACTTCTTTTGCAACTGGGAACCCTAAAAAAATAATTATTGATACTTTTAAATTAATTAGTTTCTCAGAATTTTAAAGTGATTGCAAATTTGTCCTCTTCGAGGTGAAGTCGTAGTTTGGTGCCCTAAAATGGCAGAAAACTAGACTTACCTCTGGCCCAGTCTGTATGGTCACTTAAAAAAGAGCTTTAAATATACGTTTGTTTAGAATCAGCAAAAAAAGCCAATACTGCCGGTGTAGCAATTGTCATGAGAATTCCATTTTTAGTTTTGGTGAATATTGGTCCAGGTCACTTTTTACAAAACTGTCCTGTTATGAAAGAGGTACATTTTACATAGCCGTTATGAAATCAAGAAATGATATCTATGCAGGCAGGATGATTTTTGAGTATCTCTACTCCTTTTGTAAACTATTCTGAGGCATAGGAAATTGCATAAAGACAAGTCTACATCTGTTATAATATACGGAAGTAATAAATCTTTCTGTAATTTTGGTTTGATTTTGATTTTCTTTTAAGATTAAATTCATAATACTTAAATATATTATTGATAAAATAAATTGATCCTTTTACCAGGAATCCTTTTCGTTTAAAATTTAATGTATTTTATTTCATTTTGCATGCAATTTAATTGCTCTTTTTATTTGAGTGTTTTTTTCCTAATAAATAAACTTATTCCTAGAAAAAAATATCCTGAAGTATATTCCCTGTCACCCAACCACCACTGCTATTTTGGCGTTTTGCCCCCCCCCCTTCTGGAAAATTTTCTGCTGGAACCCTTGATTAAACCCACCCCCAGAATAAATTACTCTGTACTTCTTCCTTTGGTTGTGAGAAAAAACTGATTACATTTTCGGTTATTGTGTAAGAAACTGCATGGTGGAATTTGCCAAACTATAGAACAAAAAATACAATAAATGTAATTATTTTTAGAAAAAAAGTTAAAAAATTGTTCCTCAAAATCCGTGATTAATGGAAAGCCATACTTATTTTTTGAATATTTTTTTTTTTAGATATTTTCGAGATATTTGAATTTTAACCATATAACACTATAATTGCAAAACAGCTTTCTTGATCCAGAAACCGTGTTTCCAAGCTGAATGGGGATCATAATGAGGGCTGAAAAGTCGGCATTTTTTAAATTTTGCATTGCAAGATTTTTATCCCTAATGTAAGAGTTCTACACTATTCTAAATAAAGCAATAGGCACTGCAAATCTTTTTTTCCCATTTGATTTTCTCCAAAATAAATTACCTAATTGTATTTGGAACACTATAAATGCTAGGATTGATTGTGTAAAGGCCCCTCAAGTCTGGGCCTATAGGCTACAGCTTTCACCGCCCTGTTGGGTTGTACAGCCTTAATCAAGCCTATATGTTGAACCTGGATCTGCTGCGCTTATCTAGCTTTATTTTTCAAACAATTAAGGGTATGACCTCAATTCTTGGACAACATTTATCGACCAAAATTGCATGGAACTTGTCTTGGCAGATGTAGTTGGGACACTATATTTTTTGGAAGGTTTCACCATTTTCAGCAAATCTTTTTCCCTACGCATTTGTAAGGTTCCGTGCATATTACCTTGTAGTTAAACTGACAATGTAGTTTCACAATATTAAGGTGTTTGTCACATAGGTGTCTTGTATTTATTAAAAAGTAAAATGTTTTCTATTAATTTGTAACGAAGGATAGAAACAGCATACGTTTTATGAAACAATGCAAGATTTTAAAGCTTTTATTTTTGTTGTTAAGCTAATTTCTATTGTTGTTAAATAGGAAACTTGGCAAAATCCTTCATCCCTCCGAGATTGAATTTAAATCTATATAAGAAAGAGGATAGAAAAAATATAGTTGGTGTCTATGTCTTTCGACAAATACTTTTTCATGAAACAGTATTCCATCTATGGGTCAGAAGTCCCAATTTAAGTGTTTCTACTTACACCAATTTTTCTCATTATCGGGAGTCGAATGAACTGCCTTACTAATTGAACAGTGACAAGAGCATAGATAGAGGGATTTCTACATGGAGCCATGAATCCATTGTAAGAATTTGTGCATTGTATTTGTTTATTGAGTTTTTTCTTATCTTTGATTCATGGCCAGAATCCTATTTCGGAGGGGGCCCAACATGAAAAATGACCTTTCTGTAGCCATTATATCATGAAATAATGCATATATTTGTATGGTCTTTTCTTATTTTACGAAGTAATTGAGCCCCCCCCCGACACACTTCCAAAATCCTTAGTCATATCGCTGTAGAATGATAAACATGAGTAATTGAAGATTCATAAAATAATTCTAACATCATTTGTTTGGGATTTGCAACTAGAAAGTGAATTTTTAACGAATAAGGAGCCATGATAATAAAATAGACCATAACTATTTCCAAAGGTGGCCACTGCATGAATTTTTTTTTTTTCTGTTGAAAGACCGAAACAAATTGTAAGAGTTTAGTCAAATACATAGATAGATGCATGTACCTACAAACACTTGAGTAAGCAGTGACATTTCTGGTTCCGTCAATGACCAACCCGATTGAGGGCTAAAGGGGCTATCTGCCCAGCACAGCTCACGAGGAACATTACTGGTTCCGTCAATGACCAACTCAAGTGAGGGCTAAAGGTGCTATCTGCCCAGCACAGCTCACGAGGAACAAAGGTCAAAGCGAGTGGAAGAAGGCTAGGCCAAAAGCCGACTCTATGTTATCCTTTAAAATTTTAAAATAGCTCTTTTAGCCCTTACAGCAAAGGGTTTCCTCACTCCTACCGCAAGAATCACATACATTGCTCATTGTGCATGTGTATATTGAAGCATCAAATATACCGTAAGTCTAATCTTTTAATTTAAATAGGTTTTCTTTTCTTTCAAATAAGCTACTCTGGTAAAGTATGATATACGCCCTACCTAATGTTCTTCTAATGTGTTTCTCTGACGCTCAATCCTAATGAAATATACCAAAGTAAGATAAACGATAAACACTTTAGAAACAAATTTGGGCTATATATTTGCACGTTCGGGGGGAGGGGGAGGGGGTACAGTATAGTGGGTCTGCATGCCTAATATGTTAGGTACAATTTTTCTGCATATTGTGTTGTAAGAATTGCTTTCTAACTTCACAATGTCCATATGCTCTACCCCCCCCTCGCCTAATATGAAAATGTATGGCTTAAATTATACATTTTCCATCTATTCTGTCGCTTCTCTTTGTCTTGTTTCACGCAAAGCTGAAAGAAACTAATGAAAAAATCGGTCCTATAATGCGTCAATGAATGAACAACTTGAGGGGTAGGGCTTAAATCATACAAGTACCACTTATCTTTTTCTATCATTTCTGAACAAGTTGGCCCCAAACTAATCTAATCGTAAAGACACTTTTTGTCCAATTTGTATCCAATTATATTGAAAGTTTAGATGTGCACTTTAATCTCTTTGAGTATAGTTTTTAGTCAAAACCACTTTAAATCGGATTAAAACACACACAATTATCTAACTTCATCTGTAATGCGTTGGCAATTGTTGGCATCTTATTTCTCACGAAACTTGGGTATTATTCCGCTTAACTTATTCTAACTTTGCCTTGGCATCCGGATTAAAGCATATATACATTCTTAGGTAATTGTGGTTCGTCTTCTTTTTTCTTCTAGAATTCATATGTGTATTATTCAGCTCTATTCCACGTCAGGTACGTCTTCTATTCAATTGAATGGTGTTCGTTCAAGCAGGAAACAAATTATCTACAAAACTGGTCAGGCATGGTTCTTTGATATCATTTCTTTGTCCTCCCTAAGGGCAATGTTCTTCCCTTAAATTTCATGATTTACCATTTCCATAAGCAGTTCAAATAAAAAGTAATAACCATTTATAAGCCTGGGCGGGGGCGCAGGGGGGCCAAGGCCCACCCTGGAAATTTGGAACTATAAAGTAATTATAAGGAAACCAAAGGAAAGAGAGCAGAATTTTGAAAAAACCATGGAAAAAATGTGTGTTGTCCCATTGTTGGCTGCCTGCCAATAGATTTTGACCATTAATAAGGAAAAGAAAAGTTCTAATCTGTGACTAAGTGACCCCTAGTAGAGGGGGAGGTGCTACTCCGGGACGAACACCGTGCTGCCATCTACAATTTAGTTTAATGCTGACGGGACATAATTTATTCAAGGATTATCGATCGAGTCTAATAGGGGTCAAGGTCAATCGATCTGTTGTTGTTGGTGTTTGGCCACGTGTAATGGCATGAGGGGTGATTTACATAATCGATGAGGGAATTATTGATTCACGAGCGTGGGGAATTATGAAACAATATGGTCATAGAGTCCCTAGGGAGAAAGATTACGTAATGGGGTCAATGACCTAAATTTCACAACAACAACAACGACCTTGACATTCGCTGAGAGCGTGCACTTACAACAACATCGACCTTGGAACACCTGTGCTGTCGACCTCAATTCACCTATCGTGAATCATTAATTCCCCTTAGAAACAACAAATTAATTTCCCTTTCTTGACAGATCAATCAATCAATGACATCATCTGTCAGACTTTAAAAATTTTCGCTAGAAACATTTCTCCAGGAATAGATCCAAGTCATTAATGTCTTTGCCTCGGGAACAACTCTTTTGGTCGAACTCCAAAGGATATTAATAACCAAAGGCCACGGAAACAATTAGGCAAGAAACATCTTAGCGATGAATTGTTTTAGCGCTGGAATCAGGTTTCCTATTAATTTGAAATGCGTTAGCACAGAGATGCCAATAACAATGGAACACGCTGAATTTACGTTTAGGGATAATTTGGGCGAAACCGTTTTAGACAGGTTATGGAACTATTTCGGTGAAACAGATAGAGACATTTTAAAAGAAGATTTTTGAAGAGATTTTAGAAGAGAATTTAAAGGTGAAACTCTGTGGTCGTTATAATACACAAGTTTCATTTGAACAGTGTTGTGAGGTCCTCTAACCCAACCCCAAAGGGTTCCAATCCTCCTACCCCAACCCCGAAGGAAGCCCCCGGTCCTCAAAGCCCACCAAACTCCCAAAGGCCCTCCACCGGTCCCCCAAAGGCCCACCCAGACCCCCAAAGGCCATCCCCAGGCCCCAAATGTCCCCCAGGCCCCCAACTGCCCCCCTGGACACTCAAAGGTCCCCCAAGCTCCCAAAGGGCCACCGGCGCCCCCAAAGGCCCACCCCAGACCCTCAACGGCCATCCCCCGGCCCCCCAAAGGCCCATCGAGTTCCCAAAAGACCAACAGGGTCCCCAAGGCCCTCCACCGGTCTCCAAAAGTCCCCCCGGCTCCCCCCAGGCCCCCCCGCCCCCCCCAGGCCCGCCCCCCGCCCCCAAAGGTCCACCGGGCTCCCAAAGAACCAATCGGTCCTCAAGTGCCCCCCAGACCCCCAAAGGCTCTCCCTGTGCCCCAAAGGCCCTCCAAACCGGGTCCCCCTGTATCCACGGCCCCCCCAGAACCTACCCGCGCCCCCCCGACCCCCCCAGACCCCCACCAGGCCTCCCCCGACCCCCCCAAAGGCCCATCGAGTTCCCAAAAGACCAACAGGGTCCCAAAGGCCCTCCACCGGTCCCCAAATGTCTCCCAGGCTCCCAACTGGCTCCCCGGAGCCCCA
Organism: Artemia sp. Qi Xiang Cuo; assembly: GCF_049724085.1. Taxonomy (NCBI): domain Eukaryota; kingdom Metazoa; phylum Arthropoda; class Branchiopoda; order Anostraca; family Artemiidae; genus Artemia; species Artemia sp. Qi Xiang Cuo. The sequence continues at coordinate 26,071,904 of NC_142811.1, forward strand.
AAGGCCCTCCCCCGCCCCCCAAAGGTCCACCGGGCTCCCAAAGGACCAATCGGTCCTCAAGTGCCCCCCAGCCCCCCAAAGGCCCTCACGGGGCTCCAAAGGCCCTCCACCGGTCCCCAACAGTCCCCCCGGCACCCCAAGGCCCTCCCCGCGCCCCCAACGCCCCCCCAGACCCCCAACAGCCCACGCCGGACCCCAAAGCCCAACCCAGGAGTGGTTGCTCGTGGTTTACCGTTTAACAGTTACATTTTATTGATTTTTCAAAGTTAATTATGAATTTCTTTCGTTTAAATGCAAGAGTTGGAATATTTAAGTATAGTTCGGTTGTGGTTTACCTTGTCACAGGTTACATTTTCTTGATTTTTCAAAGTTCATTATAAATTTCTTTCTTTGAAATGCAAGAGTTGGAATATTTCAGTAATGTTTGGTTGTGGTTTACCTTGTCACAGTTACATTTTCATGATTTTTCAAAGTTCATTTTGAATTTCTTTCGTTGAAATGCAAGAGTTGGAATATTTCAGTAGTGTTTGGTCTTGGTTTACCTTGTCACAGTTACATTTTCTTGATTTTTTAAAGTTCATTTCTAATTTCTTTGTTGAAATGCAATAGTTTGAATATTTCAGTAGAGTTTAGTTATGGTTTACCTTGTCAAATTTTAATTTTCTTGATTTTTCAAAGATCATTTTTAATTTAATTGTTTTAAATGCAAGAGTTGGAATATTTCAGTAGTGTTTGGTTGTGGTTTACCTTGTCACAGTTACATTTTCTTGATTTTTCAAAGCTCATTTTGAATTTCATTTGTTGAAATGCAAGAGTTGGACTATTTCAGTAGTGTTTGGTTGTGGTTTACCTTGTCACAGTTAAATTCTATTGATTTTTCAAATTTCATTTTGAATTTCTTTCGTTTAAATGCAATAGTTGGAATATTTCAATAGTGTTTGGTTGTGGTTTACCTTGTCAAAGTTAAATTTTCTTGATTTTAAAAAGTTCATTTGAATTTATTTTGTTGAAATGCATGAGTTTGACTATTTCAGTAGAGTTGGGTTGTGGTTTACCTTGTCAAAGTTACATTTTCTTGATTTTTCAAAGTTCAATTTGAATTTCCTTGGTTGAAATGAAAGAGTTGTACTATTTCATTAGTGTTTGGTTGTTGTTTAACTTGTCACAGTTAAATTTTCTTGATTTTTCAAAGTTCATTTTGAATTTCTTTCATTGAAATTCAAGAGTTGGAATATTTAAATAGTGGTTGGTTGTGGTTTACCTTGTCAAAGTTAAATTTTCATGATTTTTCAAAGATTATTTTGAATTTCTTCTGTTGAAATGAAAGATTTGTGATATTTCACTATTGTTTGGTCATTGTTTACCTTGTGACATTTACTTTTTCTTTATTTTTCAAAGCTCATTTTGAATTTCCTTAGTTGAATTGCAAGAGTTGGACAATTTCTGTAGTGTTTGCTTATGGTTTACATTGTCAAAGTTACATTTTCTAGATTTTTCAAAGTTCATTTTTTTTTTATTTAGTTGTAATTCAAGTGTTGGAATCTTTCAGTAGTGATTGCTTTTGGTTTACCTTGTCACAGTTACATTTTCTTGATATTTTAAAGATCATTTCGAATTGCTTTCGTTGAAAAGCAATAGATGGACCAGTTCAGTGGTGTTTGCTAATGGTTTACCTTCTCACATATACAGTTTCTTTATTTCTAATTTAACATTTAGAATTTCTATAGTGGTAAATCCCTTGTTGGACTATTTAAGAGGTGTATGGTCACGATTTATCTTGTCACAGATAAATTCTATTGATTTTTGAAAGGTGATTTAGTATTTCCTTTGTTGAAATGCAAGAGTTGTTATCTTTCTGGGGTGTTTGGTTATGGTTTACCTTGTCACAGTTACATTTTCATGATTTTTCAAAGTTCATTTAGAATTTCTTTCGTTGAAATGCAAGAGTTGGAATATTTCAGTGGTGTTTGGTTCTGGTTTAAATTGTCACAGTTACATTTCCCTGATTTTTCAAAGTTGATTTCTAATTTCTTTAGTTGAATTGCAAGAGTTGGACTATTTCAGTAGCGTTCGGTTGTGGTTTAACTTGTCACAATTACATTTTCTTGATTTTTATAAGTTTATTTTTAATTGCTTTCGTTTAAATACAATACTTGGAATATGTCAGTGGTGTTTGATTATGGTTTACCTTGTCACAGTTACAATTTCAAGTTACTTTAATTCTAATGTTGAATTTCTTTCTTTGTATTGAAAGAGTTGGAATATTTCAGTAGTGTTTGCTTGTGGATTACCTTGTCACATTTACATTTTCTTGATTTTTCAAAGCACATTTTGAATTTCTTTCGTTGAAATTCAAGAGTTGGAATATTTCAGAAGTGTTAGTTGGTCGTTTACCTTGTCAAAGGTACATTTTCTTGATATTTCAAATTTCATTTCGAATTTCTTTAGTTGAAATGCAATAGTTGGAATATTTCAGAAGTGATTGGTCGTGGTTTAACTTCTCACAGTTATATTTTCTTGATTTGTCATAGTTCAATTCGAATTTCCTTTTTTGTAATTCACGAGTTGGACTATTTCACTATTGTCTGGCTTTGTATTAGCTTGTCATAGCTAAATTTTCAATATAGTTATAAGCTCTATTATAATTTACTTCGTTTATAAGAAATAGTTTTAATGTTTAGGCAGCGTTCCGGTTTGTTGTAACTTATCACATTTACATTTTATTGATTCTTTAATTTTCATTTGTACTTAAGTCATTGATATGAAATATGTGGAATATTTTAGAATTGTTTGGGTATGTTTTTACTTGTCGCAGTTAAATTTTCATGATTTTTCAAAGTTAATTTTTGATTTCTTTCGTTGAAATGCAATAGTTGGAATATTTTAGTAGTGTTTGGTCGTGGTTTACATTGTCAAAGTTACATTTTCTTGATTTTTCAAAGTTCATTTTTAATTTCTTTCTTTGTAATGCAAGAGTTGGACTATTTCAGTAGTGTCTGATTGTGGTTTACCTTGTCACAGTTACATTTTAATGATTTTTCAAAGCTCATTTTTAATTTCTTTATTTTAAAAGCAAGAGCTTGAATATTTCAGTAGCGTTTGCTGATGTTTTACCTTGTCACAGTTGCATTCTCTTTACTTTTCAATTTTCATTTTAATTTATTTGATGGAAAAGTAAGAGTTTGAATATTTCAGTATTGTTTGCTTTTGGTTTAACTTGTCACAGTTAAATTTTATTTATTTTTAAAATATCTTCTAAAATTTATTTATCTGAAGTGAAAGAGTTGGACTATTTCAGTTGTTTTTGGTTATGGTTTACCTTGTCACAGTTACATTTTCCTGATTTTTAAAAGTTCATTTTGAATTTCTTTCGTTGAAGTGATAGAGTTGGACTATTTCAGTAGTGTTTGGTTTTGGTTTACCTTGTCACAGTTACATTTTAATGATTTTTAAAAGTTCCTTTTTAATTTATTTAGTTGAATAGTAAGAGTTGGACTTTTTCAGTAGCGTTTGGTTGTGTTTTACCTTGTCACAGTTACATTTTCTTTATTTTTCAAAGTCAATTTTGAATTGCTTTACTTGAAATGCAAGAGTTGTAATATTTCAGTAGTGTTTGGTTATGGTTTAACTTGTCACAGTTACATTTTCATGATTTTTTAAAGTTCATTTTGAATTTATTTCGTTGAAATGCAAGAGATGGAATATTTCAGTAATGTATGGTAGTGGTTTACCTTGTAAATGTTAAATTTTAATGATTTTTCAAAGTTCATTTCGAATATCTTTCTTTGAAATGCAAGAGTTGGACTATTTCAGTAGAGTTTGGTTGTGGTTTACCTTGTCACAGTTACATTTTCTTGATTTTTAAAAGTTCATTTTGAATTTCTTTATTTGAAATGCAAGAGTTGGAATATTTCAGTAGTGTTTTATTGTGGTTTACCTTGTCAAAGTTAAATTTTCTTTATTCTTCAAAGTTCTTTTTGAATTTATTTAGTTGAAATGCAAGAGTTGGAATATTTCACTAGTGTTTGGTTGTGGTTTACCTTGTCAAATTTACATTTTATTTATTTTTAAAATTTAATTTTTGAATTTATTTCGTTGAAAAGAAAGAGTTGTTATATTTAAGTAGTGCATGATTTTGGATTACCTTTTCACAGTTACATTTTCTTTATTTTTCAAATTTCATTTGTATTTCTTTAATTGAAATGCAAGGGTTGGAATATTTCAGCAGTGTATGGTTGTGGGTTACCGTGTAACAGTTACATTTTCCTTGTTTTTCAAATTTCATTTTGAATTTCTTTCCTTGAAAAGCAATAGTTGGAATATTTCTGCTGCGTTTGGTTTTGGTTTAAATTGTCAAAGTTATATTTCCTTTATTTTTCATAATTTATTTGAATTTATTTAGTTGTAATGCCAGAGTTGTACTATTTCATTAGCGTTCGTTTGTGGTGTACCTTGTCACAGTTACATTTTCATGATTTTTAAAAGTTAATTTTTAATTCATATCTTTGAAATTCACGAGTTGAACTATTTCTGTCGAGTTTGGTTGTGTTTTACATTGTCAATGTTAAATTTTCCTTATTTTTCAAAGTTCATTGTGAATTTCTTTCCTTGAAAAGAATGAGTTGGAATATTTCAGTAGTGTTTGCTTATGGTTTACATTCTCAAAGGTCCATTTTCGTGCTTTTTCAAAGTTCATTTTAAATTATTTCATTGAAATTCAATATTTGGAATATTCAAGAATCGGTTTGATTTGGTATACCTTGCCAAAGATACATTTTACTGATTTTTATAAGTTAAGTTTGAATTTGCTTAGTTGAAAAGAACGAGCCTGAATATTTCAGTAGTGTTTGGTAGTGGTTTACCTTGTCACAGTTAAATTTTCGTGTTTTTTCAAATTTCATTTTGAATTTCTTTCGTTGAAATGCAAGAGTTGGAATATTTTACTCGTTTTATCTGGTTTCTTTCATTGTAACATATACAATTTCGTGATTATAAAATGCTCATTTTGATATAAGTTAGTTGAAATGAAAGAGTTGGAATATTTCGAGAGTGTTTGCTTTTGGTTTACCTTGACACAGTTACATTATCTTAATTTTTCAAAGTTGATTTTGAATTTCTTTTGTTGACATGCAAGAGTTTGACTATTTCAGTGGTGTTTGCGTCTGGTTTACCATATCGCAGTTACATTTTCTTGATTTTTCAAAGTTCATTTAAAATGTCTTTCGTTGAAATGCAAGAGTTGGAATTTTTCAATTGTGTTTGGTTTTGGTTTACATTTTAAAAGTTACATTTTCTTGATTTTTAAAAGATCATTTTGAAATTCTTTCTTTGAAAAGCAGCAATTTGAATATTTCAGTAGTGTTTGCGTATGTTTTACATTCTCAAAGTTACATTATCTTGATTTTTCAAAGTTAATTTGAATTTCTTTCATTTAAATTCAAGAGTTGGAATATTTATCTTGTGTTTGCGTATTGTTTACCATGTCAAAGTTACATTTTCATTATTTTTCAATGTTTATTTGAATTTATTTCGTTGTAATTCATGATCTGAACTATTTAAGTAGTATTTGGTTTTGTTTTACATTTTCACATATGGATGTTCTTGATTTTTAAAAGTTCATTTCGAATGTCTTTCGTTGAAATGCAAGATTTGGACTATTTCAGTGGTGTTTGGTTATTGTTCACCTTCTCAGTTACATTTTCTTGATTTTCAAATTAATTTTGAATTTCTTTCCTTGAAATGTAAGAGTTGTAATATATCACTAGTGTTTGATTCTGGTTTACCTTGCCACATTTACACACATGTATACACATGTACGCAAATGTGCTTATCATGAGTGCTCAGGATAAGTTAACCTAACCTTTTCCGGTGAGTATGGTTAGGTTAGACTAGATTAAGTTAGGTTAGATTAGGTTAGGTTAGCTTACCTGTACGCTTCACTTAGGTTAGCTTAGGTTAGGTGAGAGACATGCCCTAAGTTAGGTGTATGATTAGGTTAGGTTAGGTTAGATTAAGTTAGGTTAGATTAGGTTAGGTTAGGTTAGCCTACGGCCGCGCGCGTACATAGCCAAAACTAGCCTAACCCAACTTAACCTAACATAACTTAATCTAACCTAACCTAACCTAATCATACACCTAACCTAGGGCATGTCTGTCACCTAACCTAAGCTAACCCCAGAGACGCGTACGTAGGCTAACCTAACCTAACCTAACCTAACTTAATATAGTCTAACCTAACCATACTCACCGGAAAAGGTTAGGTTAACTTATCATGTGCACTCATGATAGGCACATGTGTGTAAATGTGGCAAGGTAAACCAGAACCAAACACTAGTGAAATATTCCAACTCATGCATTTCAATGAAAGAAATTCAAAATGAATTTGAAAATGAATAAAAAGTAACTGTGATAAGGTGAAACATAACCAAACACCACTGAAATATTCCAACTCTTGCCTTTCAACTAAAGAAATTCGAAATTAAATTTTAAAAATCAAGAAATATTATATGTGATAAGTTAAACCACAACCAACAACTACTTAAATAGTACAACTCTTGTATTTAAAAGAAATGAATTGAAATAAACATTGAAAAATCCAGAAAATGAAACTGTGACATGGTAAACCATAAGCAAACACAACTGAAATATTACAACTCTTGCATTTCAACGAAAGAAATTCAAATTAGCATTGTAAAATAAAGATAATTTAACTTTGAGAAGGTAAACCATAACCAAACACGACTGAAATAGTCCAAATCTTGCTTTTCAAATAAATAAATTAAAAATGATCTTTGTAAAATCATGAAAATGTAGCTGTTATAATGTAAACCATAACAAAACACCACTGAAATAGACCTACTCTTGCATTTCAAAGATATAAATTTTAAATGAACTTTGAAAAATCAAGAAAATGTAACTGTGATATGGTAAACCATAAGCAAACAATTCTGAAATATTCAAACTCTTGCATTTCAACTAAAGAAATTCAAAATGAGCTTTGAAAAATCATGAAAATGTAACTGTGACAATTTAAACCATAAGCAAACACTACTTAAATAGTCCAACTCTTGCATTTCAACAAAGGAAATTCAAAATGAGCTTTGAAAAATCAAGAAAATGTAACTATGACAAGGTAAACCACAACCAAACACTACTGAAATAGTCCAACTCTTGCATTTAAATGAAAGAAATTCAAAATGAACTTTTAAAAAACAAGAAAATGTAACTATGACAATTTAAACCACTACCAAACACTACTGAAATATTCCAACTATTTCATATCAACGAAATAAATTCAAAATGAACTTTGAAAAATCAAGAAAATTTAACTGTGGCAAGATAAACCACAACCAAACACTTCTGAA
>NC_142811.1:26079767-26110516 GCF_049724085.1 Artemia sp. Qi Xiang Cuo
TGGGGGCGCCGGACTTCCCAGCATTATTTAAAAAAAAATCAGAAATTAAATATAAAAAAACAAGTTTTTCAACTGAAAGTAAGGAGCAACATCAAAACTTAAAACGAACAGAAAATATTAACTATATGATTTGGTTAACCCCCTAGTCAATACCTCGCTCTTTAAGCCAAAGATTTTTTAGTACTTTCATAAGACATATTTATTCTAATTAACGGCCTTTGTGATTAAGGGGTCATTTTTAAAGAATTGGAACAAAATTCGAACTTTAGTTTGAAGAGCAAGGTATTGACTAGGGGGTAAACCCCCCAATATTCGTATTAAAAATATATGAGTATAGAAGTTCGATCCTAAGTTAATTCGTAAGTTACGTATATTTATTACTAATAAAAACGTTCGTAAATGAAATTCAACAAGTTTCGCGAGAGCCATTTAACCAAATAAAAGTAAAATTAATATGCGAATTTTGTTTCAATTATTCATGTACGGTGAGCCAAAATCAAAACCTGCATTATGTGATTCAATTTTGTCGTTTCTAATGCCGAGGAATTTTGGCCATTGCTAATGTGCTCCGAATATTTGGAGCACGGAAAATATAAATGCAGTTATATTTTACTGCAGTATGATACAGGAAAAATAAAACAGTAGTTCGGCACAACGTTCCGCAATACATATTCAAGCACTTCGACTGGTGTACCAGGAGTTCGTGAAATTTCTAAATTTCAAACGAAATTTAATTTAATCAGGCTAAAGCACTTCGGTTGGAATCTTGAACTTTTCTCGGAACTGTCAAACTTCAGTTTGACAGTTCCGAGTTCTGCTTGGCATGGATATGTAAAATTCGGTTCGGTTCGACTGTAGAAATAATTTGAGTTTGGTTCAGTTTCCGCTAAAGCTTCAAGCAAGAGATTTATACATCCTTATAATACTTCCATGCCAGATTTTATTGTGAAAAATTCGATATTTTCAAATAGAAGTCTTTTTATGCAGTTTTTTCCTCTCCTGCCAAAAAGGGGAATTTATACCAGCCTATTTTCCTGATCGCAAGAAAAAAAAACTGGAGCTAATGTTTGCTAATTGCTGGTGCTATTATACACGTTGTTTTTTAAAAGGATAGGCAGGAACCAAAGATCCAAGTCCCCCTCCAAAGAAAGGTAGATACCAGTTGGGGATGGCTTAAGGTTTTAGCTGCCATCCAAGTTAAGCAAAGGTTCATATGCAATGTTGCAGGAATGATGCCAATTGAACTAAGGGAAGTGAACTGGCCCGTAAAGTATACCCACCTGAAAACCCTGTGAAATCGTATAAGACAACCAGTTAAAACAGTGAATTATTTAACTGATACAATATAGTGTGAATTGGTCTTCTCTTAGAGTATAATATTTTCTGAACCAAAAGTGGTAAATTGGGTAACCACTCAACATATGACGTCACTTAGCTTAGAGTGATAAATAATTTTTTGTATTGTACTTCCACCCCTAAACATTGATTTATGAAAGGGAATTTCACAGCAAACAGTCGTTTTAGTTGAAATTCCATATTCTGAGAGATCAACTTCATACGATCTACGAAAATTAAGAGAATAAAACGGGTTTAATTTAAATAAAGCAGTGGTTTAAAACTAGTATTTTATTTAAATTAAACCCGTCTTTCTCTTAATTATTTGTAACTGGAAAAGCAGTGTGGTCTAAGAAATTATTTTCATACGATCTTTATTTTTCTACAATTTTCCACATTGATAGGAGGCTGGGGCTCCCTTGCTCGGCCACTGTCGACAAAATGCTCCGATCTGATCTTCCGAAATCAGATGTCTTGAAATATGGAACAAAATTTGGGCTGTTAAAACGGTCTCCACCAACTTTTAGGAAGTCTTAATTAGACAAACTCCACGCTCCTGTATAAAAATAAAAGTGGAAAGCAACTTGAAAGAAGAAGAACATAAATTTTTAATTTGCCAGCTGCTTCGTAAAAAAAAACCCCAAATAGACGAATTACGCAACAATCTAAGGAAACATCTAGGAAATAAAAAAAAGATCGTCATGAAATATTCTGACCCCCCCCCCCCATACACAATTGTCTTTTTGGTCTGATTTTGGAAGAATTTCGCCTTTGAGCGCTTGCGCTAATTTTCGCCGAAATTAGTAGCTGAAAGGACAACGAATCCAACACAACACACAACAGCATTTATAAGGCGAGGGGGAGGTGTCATAACATCGAACCGTCAGGAGCACAAACGTCAGGAGCAGTACAAAATCCGTCATAACATCGACAAAAAAATCAGTCAGAACCTCGAACCGTCATAACATTGAAAATCTTTAAACTTTAGTTTTTTGGCGTTTAGGGGGGAAAGGTACCTAGGTTAGGTTAGGTTACGTACTTAACATATGCTATGCTTTACCCCCACCCCCCTGATGCACAAATATATAGCCGAAATTTGTTTCTAAACTATTATATACTTATTACTTTTATATAAACTTATAAAAATTTTAGATGTTATGACGGTTCGAGGTTCTGACGGTTTGATGTTATGACGTTTCGTGTTTGTGACGGTTCGCCGAAATGGTAGCACTCCTAAGGTGAGGCTTCTTTACGCGAGAATTTCAGTGGAATTTGCAGGATTTTCCATAACAGGGTTCATCGAATGACAGAGGTTCCCAAATATGAGTTGGAGTAGAGCTATTTAACACCTTAGTTTACCCGCTCACTCAAGCAACTTTGCTTATAGACAACAGGAAATCCTAATCAAACTTTATGCAGACAAATAGCCAAAAGCCTGTCGGACATTGGCTTAAAAAAGATAAAAACTATAGCGTTCAAACATTGGTGAGTACTGGACAAAAATGTTTTACCCCTCTCCTGCAAAAAGCAAAATTACATTTTTCATCACTCCTCCCCCCCCCCAAAAAAAAAAATTCCTGGAAGTTTCAACTAGTTCCTAACCATGAGCAGGTTACCTGCTGCCGCCAAACTAAGTTCAAAATCCGATAGGTCACCTTTAAAGGAATCTACTGACGGTATGAAATCTCTATAACGAGAAAAAAATCGCTTGCTTTCAGGCTGACAGCATGCCCAAAGAAAAAAAGTGCACTTTCATCAAAGTGTAAATACATAAGCATAAGCAAAAATTCCTATACTTTCCGTTAAAGATTAATGGGACACATCAGTCATACACCTTTCTTCTTGACTCGGCCTTTTTTTTTATATTTTCATTGTGATAGCAACTGAAGCTATTGCTATGACGCAAAGGGAAACTTCCCTTTCCGTGCGCTTTGATGTGTCCTATTTCTGAACTACATTTTCACTTCTATTTAATATTTTACTTTCATGTGAGGAACGCAAAACTAACTGACAATTCATGTCTCGTTGTTGCCTTTTCGGAAAAGTTCAGGAAGGGCTGAATAACGTCATATGATTTTTTCAGCTGACTGGCTATTTTCAGATGAATTTTAGGGATTGGCTGGAACTTACGGACAGTTACCACTTAGGTTATATAAAGTAACATACACTAGTGTATTGCCAATCTTACCTGAAAATATGGTTGCAACGATCAAAGCAATCATTTCTACCTTCGATATCAAAAGCTTGACATCTTGTAAGAAATGTGTGGCTGGCGGTTTGATGTCAAGGTTGACTAGTAGTACTAGGCATGCTCCTAGCCCCATCATAATTGAATACATGTAAAAAGCCGGCCTGAAATTTAATACAGTCTTTAATTTGCATTATGGTGTTAGATTTCCAATGCTATACTAACGGAGCTTTAATACCGCGGCTACCCTACAAAAATGTTTGCATCTACTGGAAGTGAAACTTTTGGGTAAAAGTGCTTTAAGACAGTAGCCTACAGACTTATTGAAAAACCCATTATGTAAAAAAAAATGCAATTTTTATGGTTTACATAATTCTCTTGACCTGGCTCAAAAGGATGGAGTTTTCTCAAATAGTTCCAACAAGTGAATGCCTAATTCTTTGCATATAACCGTAAATTATGAATGCCCTTTGAATTTACTGGAAATTGAGATGTGTTTGCACAATGAATTTACTGTCTCATTGTTCATTTTTTTCCAGAACATGGACAGGGTGAGCTGCTAAAAATAATTTACTGATTAAACAAAGTTTATATCGTAGAAACAAACCCCCTTTTCCGCTCATTCCAACTGCCCAGTGGAAAGATTAACTATATGGAAAGATTTACCATGAGAGCTTTAGTAAGACGCGTATGCGGGTTGCTTCCTGGCCCCTACCCTCTGAGGTCTCAAGATTCCAATATTTTTCCTACGATTTCCATATATTGTCCATTCGTTTCGCCTATTTTTGTGGTTTTTTAATATTTGCGCCCCCTTTTCTTTAAGTACTATGGGTTCTAAACATACAAAGAAATTAAGTCCTGCGCAAGTTCCTATCCATCTCATATGCATGCCCTTTTCCAATTTACTTTTCACTGTTGAACTGAGCTTCTTATTAATTATAGAAATAAAATTGGGGACAACCACTTTTGACTTAAGGCCCATTCACATGGACATTTTATTAATACTAAGATTTGGCTAGCGCTAATTTGAGCCATTTAGAAATTTCACCGAATTGTTTTGTTGTCAATTAGAAAAGTATATGAAAACCTGAGTAGAATGCGCCTTCTGGATTTGCCTAGACATATAGCAATTTCAATGTTATTCTGGGCCTTTACGTTCCTTCCTGTGCTATTCTGGGCCTTTATGTTCCTTCCTATGCTATTTTGGGGGGCCTTTACGTTCCTTCCTATGCTATTTGGGTCCTTTATGTTCCTTCCGGTGTTATTTGCTTGAAGCTATAGCAATTTCTATGTTATTTGCGTACTGCCATAGCAATTTCTGTGTTATTCTGGACCTTGCATAACGTGTTATGAAGGACAAGTTTTTCTGACACAATTTACCGGATTTCTAATTCACGGTATACATGACCGGCGCGTCTTGTTTAGCTGCCAATATAATCAATTATTTTATTCCAGTTTTTCTAAACCAGTATTGTCTATAACTTAATTTACGTAGACAATGAACGATATTAATTAATGTTTTGAATAATAGGAGTGTGAATGATTCTAATTAGTGATTGGATTGTATGACGGTGGAGAAAAAAAGGATTAAACTGATGAACAGTTAAGGTAAACCCCGAAGGGGTTGTTAACTCAGGTAATTTGTTACTTGACCTAGCTTTACCTCTCCGATGTGGTCTTTATAATACACAAGTAACGTTTTAAAAGTATTGTCAATTTAAAATTGGATTTACCGTTCCCTTCGTTCCCCATTTTCGGCGGGGTATGGGAGGTTAGGTGAGGGGGAGGGGGAGTCAATTTTGTAGGTATAACAAGTACCATTCATTGCGATCGAAGCTCTATGTTGGCTCGTTTTAAATACTTCAGCTTGTCTATTTCTAATGAGACAAATTTTAACTATAGACTAAGCTATGTACAAGGATGGGGAATTAAAGATTGAAACGAAAGTGACCCCAAAAACATGATTCATAAATAAATTATTGCCTGTCGGGGGGGATTGGGGGCTATCATTTTTAAATGATAATACCTCATTTTTTTTTATTGAAAGCAGGGATGCTAAAAAGATAATTATTTTTTTTCATTTAAAGTGGAGACAGAAGAAAATGATATCAAATTCCCTGGGAAATCATTGAAATATTTTGATAGACCCAGGGCCCTCGATTGGGACTTGTTCATTGTCTTGAGTAATTTGCGATTTCTCATAGGCAACTGGCCTAATTTGGCTTTTGTGTGTGCTCCCTTTTAACTAGATTCTTTGGATCTTATTGAATGCCACGGCGAATCTATGACTCACTTTTCCAATAATTTGAGGTTTATCTGAATAATTTCGACATTTTTGTTGTTGTCTTTGTACCCCTTTACTCATACCCTCAATTTTTTTTCGAGGAACACTAAGCTGTTTAAAGTTATTTTGTGTGTTTGTTTGAACCATATAGTGACCTAGTTAATTATTAAGTAAATTATTTTTCTAATGCAAAGCTGAGACGATATCCTATCGAGGTGGTATCCAGAGGGGGGGGGGTAGGGAGGTTTTACATTTAAATGATAATATCTCGAAATTTTTTTATTGAAAGCAGGGATGCCAAAAAGCAATTTTTTTTAAATTTAAAGCAGAGACGGCATCTTACCAAGGTGGTATCCAGAGGGGGGGGGGGGTAGTGAGCTATCATATTTAAATGATAATACCTCGATTTTTTTTAGCAGGGATGTCAATAAGTTAATTATTTTTCTTTATTTAAAGCAGAGACGGTATCCTATCAAGAATGTATCCAGAGGGGGTGGCATAGGAAGTTATTATATTTAAGTGATATTACCTTGTTTTTTATGTGTTTTTTGAAAGCAGGGATGCCAAAAAGTTGAAAAGTTGACACAAATTAACAAGATTTTTGTGAGTTATACTTGATACAGCACTTGTATAGTTTTATCGTCCAAAGGGAAAGGAACATATGCATCCAACCCGTTTTTTTTTTTTTTTATTGTTGAAACGGGTTTACTTTGAAAACATGCATTCATAAAACATTCACCAGGCAGATTCACACCAAAACGAATTGGTGTGACGAAAGCGATATCGACATCTCCACCTAACGTTGCGCTCTAGTGACAATGGCGCCCTTGGTCCAGTGCCCAAGTTCAGGGTGACCAGACGTCCCGCATTGTGCGGGACAGTCCCGGATTCCGAAACCTCGCCCTGCATTCGAAAACGTCCCGCAAAATGTCCTTCTTTTTTCAAAAGATTCAAAAAGATTAAAACATTTTTAGATTAAAAAAAAAATAGAATTACTTTAATAAGTGTAATATTTTTTCCCATATATTCATAAAAATGTTTTAATCTCAATGAAAATGTTTTGATAAAAGCAGACACAGGATTTGCCCTATTGCTATTAAGTGTGATGTATTGTACTATAAAGTAAACCCCTAGCCAAGATGCTGGGGGCAGCTTGCCCTGGTTGCCCTCCCTGCCCTTGAATGGCTCTGCAAAGTAGGCTATATATATATATATATTTACACTCTAGGGTGGGGAGGGGTTCAAAGTTCTTTTCTGACACAAAGGAATGTTAGAGGCTATTTGGAATCAGAAGGCTATGAAATTCTTTGGTATGCCCCGCATTGGGTTTGTCCCGCAATTTTGGTATGTCCCGCATTGGGTCTGAGAAAATCTGGTCACCCTACCCAAATTACATTAAAAGGCCAGGTCATAATAAAAGCTTTCAATTTGGGAGGTTCAAGGGGGAGTCTTTGACAGTCTTGTGTTCTCAGGGTACTAGATGTTGCAACGTTCTTACGTATCTACCGTGGTTTAAAAAGTTCGATCACCCCACAAATGATTACCAAAAATATGCACAAATATAACAAATGTAACATTTGGAATATTACAACACTTTTTCAAAGCTTTGAAGAAAAGCAAAAAAGGCTAAATACCCCTAACTACGCTTGAAAGCTATTTTAAAAAGAAACTCTTTGGAGATTTTTACGGATATGACCATAGCAGAAGCTTTGAAGCCTGGGTGGGGATCAAAGACGAGTCTTCGAGTATTTTGACCACAGGTGACTTCTTGTTGCGACTTTCTTAAATTTGGTAATTTTTGTGAGCATTTGGAAATCAACGCTTAAACTCAATAACTGATACGAAGTGTCCTAACATTTTGCTTGGATTAAAAGTGACGAACTAGGAAGAAAATCTCAACATCTTCCTGGAGCTACTTCAGTCTGCATATTATTTCATTTAATTACATTTAAAACGGATGAGCTTTGCATTTTTTACCTAAGAAAATCGCTGGCACTTCATTTTCCTTCATACCGAATAAACCATTAGGTGTTTTTTGCTTCATTGTCATTGAAGTGTTCTCATGTGAAGTGTTCATCATGTATTTTTCAATTTGATAAATTTACTCCTTTTAGATGCAGTTTATAATTTGACTTATATTAGGTATTTATGAATTTATATTTTGGAATGAATCCCCAAAAGAAAAAATGAATAATATCCAAAAGAGCAACCAAAAGCAATAAAAAAGCAGCAGTTCAGCCTTAGCAAACATGACATATATTCTATAAGGAAGCCCAAAAAAACTCTAAAGTGCATTTTTTTTAATTTTTATCAAAAACCAGTTTTCAAAAGAGCAAAAAAAAAAACAATCAATATCAAAGTCGCCAATTTCAGCTGTTTTAAAGGTGACAAAATAGATATAGGCAAAGGGCATTATGAAAAAATTAAGCTTCTAAGTTCAAAGTTATATTCGAAATTCTTACCCAGATAACTGACCAATTTTGTGATAAGGTATTTGAAGTTTTGTATGCAGTAATGCTCGATGAAAAAAAACTACGGTACTAATTTTGATGATTATTTATGTTAAGAATACATAGCTAATAGATACTTCAACTACTCGTATTATGCAAGGGTTCTGAAATACCACTGCCATTTCATTTCTACCAGATTTCTACTTCTCTTGATGAATAACGAAGAAGACCAGTTTCCAGCCAGCGACTTGTGAATTTTTGAACTCATGAATAGGCTCAAATCTGTTGTAAATTTAAGCTGTGATTTGAGAAAAACTGATTAAAACATTAATGTTTGCGGTCAACATTGATCGCGCCGGCGGCGGAGCGCTGTTTCGGCCCCGCCGCCGCCGGTGTTCCCTCATCGGCGCGGCGCCGGGGTCTAAATGTAACGGTACTTATATTATTTGATAAGCTTTTTCAAATAGTTTTTATTTTGTTCGAATTTTTACGTCTTTTCAGTTAGCTATGACCAGTAGCGTTGATTCACAAAAACTGGGGGGGGGAGGTCTTCCAATATCTAGGGCAACTTTGTCATTTTTCAATTTGATTACATCAATCATGAACGAATTTTACACAATAAAACATATCAGAAATCTCTCCTCGCACACAGCCGGTATGACTACAAAGCTTATCTCTTCGAAAAAAGTTAAACAGCAAAAAAACCCTAGTTATTTAACTTGTCCATAATTATGACAAGCTAAAATGCTGTTGCATATAATAATTACAATGAAAAATGATATGATGTTGTCACAATGCCGTTGCACCAGAAATCGAATTGATTTTGCATGTCATAGCCCCGATGTTGACATATTAAAATCTGTGCAGCAGATTGAATTACCAAAAAAGGGGAGAAAAATACCCGAAACGAAACTGATCGGGAATTCCCATTACATGACATGTCATTTATCAAGGTTTTTTCTCTGCTAATTGCTGGCACATCAACACATTTTTTTTTATTAGATAACATAGATCCAACATATAATTCAAATGTCAAACCTAGGAGCACAAAGAAAGAAGAAATTAACCAGTGCTTTTGATCATACTGCCTCTAGGAGTAAACCCAAACATTCCGTCTATGAGAGGGCTTTAGACCCAAAATCCTGTTCTTTAGAGGGAGCGGTCTTGCCAAGACATACAGTGTCTTTTTCTTCTTCTTCATATGTGAATTCCAGATACACACAGTAGAATTTTTAGAGAGGTGCTTATCTACGGCGATGGGTAAATTTGCCCAATCAGTCAAAACGGGTAAATACTGTGAAGTACAGGGTAATGTTAATACTTTTTATCATAGAAAATACCTTCAATAGTAGGCTTCAATATTTTATCATAAGATTTCAAGAAGACAAGGACCAGTGATCTTCATTTTCATGTGGCAAATTTGATCTTTTATATTTTTGGCCAAATTCAGAAAAAAGTGTTGGTTTTTAATTGAGCTCAACTACCTGAATCATTATTCCAACCCCTCTCTTTCGAAAGTGATGTTCTCCATGGTACTCTCCAATCTCCTCCCCTTATTTTGATTAGGATTAACAGGAATTTCCCGAGCCGATGGAAATTTGTCGATGACCTAACGGTTGCTAAAACATGCTATAACAAATTAACAAGCATCCCAATGAGCATCCTCAATGACATGCGCGTAATGGCTAGGACTTAAACATGAGAGTTAAGCCTTTTATTCTATGATATTGCCGATAAATATCCTTAAATACCCACCTCTTTTTCTTAATCGTATCACTCCTGACGTTTATGCGTCCTACTTGATATTACTTGGCGGCTAAATTTCTTATTACTTAAAGTGGAACATCCATGTTGAAAACACCATCCACAAAGCTAATGTTTCTGTCTCTCTCCTTAAACTTTTAATTGATTTTTGAGTCCCCCTTCTCATTCTCTAAGAACTTATTCCTCCTTTGTTCGCCCTCTATTTGGATATCCTTGTCCAGTTTGGCACTTTGGCGCTTTCCAGGAAGAATCAAACAAAATTGAATCCTTCCAAAAACGAGCCAGGCAGATAATTTCAAAGAAGGTAGAGTCCTATACTCCCTTCTTCTAGAAAAAAGCTAGGCTAGAAATGCATTTAAGTTATTTGTCGGTTTTCCAAAAAATGTAATATTAAACCCTCACGCGGAAAATATTTTCCCAGAAATAACCTTCCCATCCAGATTACGTCCTCCATTCTCTGCTTTACTTGAAGATATGATAAAACTCCTCTTTTCTATCGTTATGATATGGCAGTAAAGTCATACTAATTATGTTCATTTCCACAACATTTTTGCTTTGTTAATTATCAAACAGTTTGTGGTAACGAACTGTAAGCAAGGAGCGACCCAGCTCAATGGTAACTGAAACTCTAAAAAACGGAATTTTGATACCAATAGATACATCAAAAGAATCAGATTTTAATTCTGATTTCAAATATACAAGTTTCATCAAGCTTAATCCTACCTATCAAAAGTTACGCGCAGAAAATTTGGCTGATTTTCGAAAAAAAGGGGAAAAACCCCCTAAAAGTTATAGAACCTTAATGAAAATCATAACATCAGATTCAGAGTATCAGAGAACCCCACTGTAGAGGTTTCAAGCTCCTATATGCAAAAATGTGGAATTTTGTATTTTTGTCAGAAGAAATATCACGGATGCGTGTTAATTTGTTTTTTTTTCTTCTTTTCCCCAGGGGTGATCGTATCGACCCAGTGGTCCTAAAATATCGTGGGAGGGCTCAGTAGAACGGAAATTAAAAGTTCTAATGCCCTTTTTAAGTGACCAAAAAAAATGGAAGGTAATTAGGCCCCCTCCCACGCTCAATTTTTCCCAAAGTCACCAAATTAAAATTTTGAGATAGCCATTTTGTTCAGCATGGTCGAAAATATTAAAATATGTCTTTTAGGATTACTTAATCCCTCAAAGCCCCCAGGGGGAGGGCTGAAAGTTGTGAACTTTAGCCAATGTTAACATATAGTATTGGTTATTGGGACCCAGCTCAATAGTAACCGAAACTCTAGAAAACGGTATTTTGATACAAATAGATGGATCAAAAGAATCGAATTTTAATGCTCAATTCAAATATATAAGTTTCATCAAGTTTAATCTTACCCATCAATAGTTACTCGCCTGAGAAAATTTGGCTGATGTTCAAAAAAAGGGGGAAAGACCCCCTAAAAGTTATAAAACCTTAATGAAAATCACACCATCATATTCTGCGTATCAGAGAACCCTACTGTAAAGTTTTCAAACTCCTATCTACAAAAATGTTGAATTTTACATATTCTGCCAGAAGAAAGATCACGGGTGCGTGTTTATTTGTTTTTTTTCCCATGGGTGATCGTATAGACCCAGTGGTCCCAGAATATCGTAGGAGGGCTCACTAGAATGGAAATTAAAAGTTCTAGTGCCTTTTTAAGTAACCAAATAAAATGGAAGGCAATTAGGCCCCCTCCCACGCTCATTTTTTCCCAAAGTCACCAGATCAAAATTTTGAGATAGCCATTTTGTTCAGCATGTTCGAAAATATATGTTCAGCATGTTCAGCATGTTTGAATTGAATTTATCAAGTATTTTGGGCAATAGGTTGCATCAAGACTGGGCTGGGTAATTGTAGACAGAGAAAAGCCAAGACAGATAGTCCAAGTAATTGAGAGGCCAATGTTTAAATGGCTGGGGCACGGGTAAATGGCAGGAGTATGAATGACTCTCTTTTTGTACACATACTTGTCAGGCTAGTTTTTGGAAAGGCATGCCTGCCTAGAGTCTTAGGCATGCTGATCAAGAATTTAAAAAAGAGGCAAACAAGGCAGACCCGCCTATGGTCTTAAGAAGGTTGACCAAGAATTTAAAATTGACATAGGACCATAAATTTGCTTGTAAATATGTTCGAAAATATACGAAAAGTATGTCTTTTAGGATGACTTAATCCCCCGAAGTTCCCGGGAGGAGGGCTGAAAGTTACGAACCTTACCCAATGTTAACATATAGTATTGGTTATTGGGAAGTATACAGTACAGACGTTTTCAGGGGAGATTTTTCCTGGTAGTGGGGGGGGGGGGGTCGGGGGTTATGTGGGATGATCTTCCCATGAAGGAAGTTTTAGTGGGGGAAGGGACATTGCTATGAAGGGGACGCCGGACTTCCCAGCATTATTTAAAAAAAGATCAGAAATTAAATATAAAAAAACAAGTTTTTCAACTGCAACAGCAGCAACATCAAAACTTTAAACGAACAGAAAATATTAAATATATGATTGGGTTCACCCCCTAGTCACTACCTCAGTCTTTAAGCCAGAGATTTTTTAGTACTTTCATAAGAGCTATTTATTCTAATTAACGGCCTTTGTGATTAAGCGGTCAGTTTTAAAGAATTGGAACAAAATTCGAACTTTCGCTTAAAGAGCAAGGTATTGACTAAAAGGCGAACCCCCTAATATACGTATTAAAAATATATGAATATAGAAGTTCGTTATGTAAATTAATTCGTAAGTTACGTATATTTATTACTAATAAAAACGTTCGTAAATAAAATATAACAAGTTTCGAGAAAGCCATTTAACCAAATAAAAGTAAATTAATATGAAAATTTTGTTTTAATTATTCATGTACTCTGAGCCAAGATCAAAACCTGCATTTATTCAAAAACGTTCAAAAATTAAATAAAAAAACAAGTTTTTTTCACTGAAAGTAAGGAGCGACATTAAAACTTAAAACGAACAGAAATTGTTCCGTATATGAAAGGGGTCGTCCCATCCTCAACGCCTTGCTCTTTACCCTAAAGTTTGACTTTCTCATAACTCTATTTTTTTTTAAACAATAAAAAACTTTAGCGTAAAGAGCAAGGCGTTGAGGAGGGGACAGACCCTTTCATATACGAAATAATTTCTGTTCGTTTTAAGTTTTAATGTCGCTCCTTACTTTCAGTTAAAAAAACGTGTTTTTTTTATTTAATTAGATGAAAAGTCGGGGGTGCACTCATTAACTAAATTTCCCGTCTTCAGCTAACATAGCCTTTTGCCTACAGTTGAGACATAACTGAGACACAACTTTTGTCCCCTACATTACTGAAAAAATGATAAAACATCACAGTAGTTTTCCTCATTTTGTTATATGTGCCAGCTCCCGTGATTTTCTTCCTTTTTCTATTTGATTTACCTTTTTTCATTCTTTGTATGCTTTACTAGTTTTATTGGTAATAATATTTCCGACGTGTAGTGACTTCAGGCAAATTTCAGGTTAAACCACAAATCCTTGACAGCTTTTAATGATAGCTAGCCCCATCGAGAATTAGCTAATGCACTTTTTGTCTTTGAGACGGTCAGCCGACGCTTTGGCTTACAAAATGATTTTTAAGGTATCGCATCGCCTTAGTGTATTCCTTAACTAATTTTCCATGAAATTTTTTAAACCATTTATGTTTTCGATGTCAAATTGTTCTCCATTCATCTAAATTTATTTGCCCGACAATTTCAAGGGAGGGGAGGGGGAGTGGACAAGGTGACTTCAAATATTATTATGGAGGGGGGGGGGGCAATTATTCTCTGATCCTCAGCACAGAGTATACGTTACGATTTTTTATTTATGCCTGTTGCCCGACAAGCTTCGCTGCTAATTTGAAATTAAAATGCAATTAAATTAAAACTGTCCTTCCATAAGAAAAAGGTTCTTAAAATCAAGATCATTATCCAAAACGAAAATAAAAATATACAAAACACACTTTTATGGCATCAGATATTCAATAATAGTTTTAGAAGCCAATCCGACTCAATCCACTTTAAGGTTCTTAGGCCAAACTTAAGTTCTTGATCAGAGTTAAACCGGTCTCTCTCTCTCTGCATTCGGTTATAATTAGCTTAACCTGAGTGAGATAAACTACTATGTAGGTGCATCTTAATTAAATATTTAATTAGAGTTGGTTTGGTTAGATTAGGTATTCCATATAATGCGTTCTGGGTGGCCTGCTTTTCATAATTCTCTGTTATAGTTTCCATAACTTTGTTGCTAAAGCATTAGATTTTCATCAGATTTTGGTATATTTCATTATCATTAACCTAACTTCAGTTCTTCACTATGGTCAGGATTATAGACGAGCTCCGAAATTAGGAACAAAACAATTAGGTTTGAAACAAACGGTACTTACGTAAAATCCTTATCTGGTTGACCTTCACTTGCTTTGTCAATTGTCCATCCAGAAAAAGCAGCAAAACCCATGGCTCCAAAAATTCCAAAAACTCGTTGCAATGCTATATCTCCTTTGAATTCAGTTATTACTGACATAGCTGCACCTTCAAATAATATCATAGAACCTCCTAATGTTATGGCAAATGCCACTCGAGTAACAGTATACCACCAAAAAGTGTTACTAGCACCTAAATCAACTATCCAATTTGGATTGCTGCAAAATTGAGAGCGAGCCCCTTCGATAAAGCATTTTTTGCGGCATCGAGCTTGATCAAGCAGATTCTGGAGACTTGGAGATAATTCAGGAGAACATTTAAGACTAAAATTTGTATAGCTTTGGTTATCAAATATAAAAGTCTCAATCTCTGTTCTTCCACCATTATCAAAAATGGTTATATTGTTTGCCTTCCATGGAGTTAGGCCTTCCTCAGAAGTTGGACGAACTTCACAGAAGTCACCGCTGCAAAAAAGACCAACATCTTTCAGGTCTTTATAAAATATTGAGTTTCTTTTCAAAGTCTCGTTTACTAAATTCATTGTTTCAAGAGTATCTTCCATTAAAAAGAAATCACATTCATAACCACAGGCACCAAATTCCAGTGTTGCATTATCAGAAATATTTAGGTTGCAGTGTTCAATGGAGTTGTCAAAAAAGAGCGGAAAATCTGTCGAACATGGAGCATCAAAGCTTATATTTTGTGGCATCTTTGTGATTAATCTTCCTTTTGGGATTGCAAGAAAGAAGAGAGCATTTACTGCTGTTGTTATCAGAAGTCCAAATAGCAACCACTGAAAAAAAAAAGATCTTATAAGAAATACAGGAAAAACAGTTCATTTAAAAAGGCTAGCATTTGATAGACACGTATATATGGATCATACAAAAAAAGTTTTTGAATGTTAAATTAGTTTATATATATATATATATATATATATATATATATATATATATATATATATATATATATATATATATATATATATATATATATATATATATATATATATATAAAAGAATATTGGTGTTATAAGGAAAGTCCCCAGAAATTGAGACAGGATTTATAGCTACGAACTTTAATTAAATCTTTGTTATTATGTCTGTGTATCGTTGTTCTAACAAATTTTGTTTGGTGAATCCAACCAACATGGTTTTTAGTAAAAATGGAAAGCGAAATTTACTTAACACTGCGAATGTACACAGTATGACCCAATTTAATTATCTAAATGACGGCTATAGTAGGACGAATTAAATAGTCCATTGAGTAAACTTACTTCAAATATTTATTAAAATGTATAAGGTTTTTAGGGGGGGGGGGTAGGTCAGGACCCGAGGTAGAGTCCTTTCATTGCGCGTCATTTCATATGGAACACCCTTCCCCATTCGGCTGAAATCGTTTGGCACTTTCAAAAGAATTTTTTTTTATTTCCAGAGTCACTCCTTTTCGACAGTTCGTTAAAAAGATCTGTATGTTGAAGTTATCAATTTACCTTAACCTTTTTTATTTATTTAATATTATAGTTGAAGACTTTGGTATCGACTTCAGTAAAGCTTTTTTAATGAACTCTCTTCCTCTCTTTCCTTTTCTGTCTTTTCTCGTCCCCTTTTCTTCTTTTCTCTATTTTTATGAGCAAATGTTTTTACATATTAAGTGTTTAAACGTTTAATGTTAAGAGTTTTGTTTCATGATCCTCCTACTTACAGGTCATTGAACCTTTGTGGGGTTTTGAGATTTTAATATTGAATTTTTTGTGTTATTTTAGGTTAAAATATATCTTATCTAAAAAGATGTGTACAATTTTTTATGCAGCAAAAAAGAGATTAGGCTACCTAAACTAGAGTAAAACTCTAATTTTCTTCAGTTCCCTTCTTCCCTGGTTAAATTCCTTCCCTGGAAAAAAAAAATCATTAAAAACGAACACCCAAACACGGATGAAGAGGTCAGGCCGGTCTACCCTAAAAAACCCTTTTCAACCCTAAAATAACTACCTAAATAATAACAACCCTAAATAACTACCCTTTTCAACCCTAAATAGCCAACATATGCGAAAAGATTGAAGTTTCATAATTTCCTTGATAATTTTTTCTAAAGAAAATGTCCGATTGTAATAGCCAGAAACAAAAAAAAATTGAAAAGTAATTTAGTTCTACAAAATGAGGGACAGCGCTAACTTGAAAACAAGGGCGCCCGCAGAAAATTTTCTAGGGGGGCCAGACGCCATAATAAAAGTAGTGGCTGGGTGACAGTTTAGGTGGTTTAGGGCACCAAACTACGACTTTACCCCAAAGAGGTCGAATTTGAAATCAATTTAAAATTCTGAGAAGCTAATTGATTTAAAAGTATCAATAATATTTTAGGCTCCCCAGTTGCAAAAGAAGTAATGCCAAACGGTGCCAGTACTGGATTCAACCAAGTTGATTCACTTTATTTGTAATGTTATTAGGCTACGTTTGGTGATCTGTAATTGCCTATCAGCTGTAATGACGAGGGGGGGGGAGTCATTTTTTAGGTGGGTGTAGAGTAGATTCCTACAAAAGTACATTTTAATGGACAAATTGCTTACTCTTCCTGAGGCTTCAGATAAATGTTGAAAGAGGTAGGGGGAGTAGGACTTAAATAAAATGTTTCTCTTTACAGTTAAAATTTTATATTCCCAAATCTAAAAGCACATAGGTGGAAAAAGGCAAGGCAGGTCATCATCAACCCCGCCAAAAAATTTCTTTGGGGTGGCAAATACGGCTAGGAACTTAGTTTTCAACAATTTTAAAAGGTAATATTTAGCTTTTTCTGTTTATATGAAGTACTTCAATGTATTTAAACGAATGTATGTAATGTACTTATGGATAAGAAAATCCTATTGTAGAGGTTGTGATGACTTCAGTTATGTAGTTATGTTCATCCAACCGAAATTCTTTAGTAGTAATATTAAAAACGATTTTTCACCAAAATTACTATTCATCGCCATTTTTTTAAATATATTCAAATTTTATCCAAAACTGAAATTGCATATTTAAACGTAGAACGGTACTAATCAACGTACAGTTACTGATTTACACATTTTAAAAGCAATTAACAAGGGATTTAAGGAACCGGTACCTCAAATTAATCTTGGTTAGGCCTGGATATGATTTGGAAAACAATCAGAAATTAAATAATAAAAAAAAGAGCTTTTCAACTGAAAGCAAGGAACAGCTTTGGAACCTATTTGAACAGAGTATTCTTTATATGAAGGGGGCTGTCTACTCCTTAGCTCCCTACTCTTTACTGTAAAGTTTGGCTTTTTTCCAAAATTTTAAGAAAATATGCAATTAAAAAAAAATTCAAAGCACTAAAACACTTTTTTAATGAACAAAGTGTTGAGAGGGGGGCAGTCCCGCTGGTATACAGAGTAATTTATATTTATTTTAAGTTTTAAACTTGCTCCTTACTTTAGTTGAAAAACCCTTCTATTTCTTTAATTACATTTCATGAAACTGTAAAGTTTTATGAATACTATATTTTTGGTGGCGCAGAAAAAAACTATCAATATTTCAATGATCTCTATTTGGATTTTGGTGGATAATCGAACAGTTCGTGGTAACGAACTGTAAGTAAGGAGCGACCCGGCTCAATAGTAACCGAAACTCTAAAAAAGGGAATTTTGATACCAATAGATATATCAAAAGAATTGGCTTATTATGCTGATTGCAAATATACAAGTTTCGTTAAATTTAATCTTATCCATCAAAAGCTTCGAGCCTGAGAAAATTCGTCTGATTTTCGAAAAAGGGAGAAAGGCCCCTTAGAAGTCATAGAATTTTAATGAAAAACACATCCGCAGATTCAGCGTATCAAACAACCCTACTGTAGAGTCAAGTTTATATCTGCAAAAATTTGGAATTTTGTAATTTTTGCCAGAAGAAAGATCACAGATGCGTGTTCATTTGTTTTTTTTTTCAGGGGTGATCGTATCGACCCAGTGGGCCTAGAACGTCGGAAGATGGTTCATTCTAGTTCTAGTGCCCTTTTTATGTGACCAAAAATTGGAGGGCAACTAGGCCCCCTCCCATGCCACATTTTTCTCAAAATCGTAAGATCGAAATTTTGAGACATGTTTTTTTTTGTTCAGCATTGTTGAAAGGCCCAATAACTATGTCTTTGAACATAAAATGACCCCCTAAAGCCCCTGGGGAAAGGTTTTTAAGTTATAAAATTTACCCAATGTTTTATTTTTTGTTGGGAAGTATGCATATATTTTTCAGGTGGGAGGGGAGGACAAGTTTTCTGCTGGGAGAATTTTTCATGGAGAGAGAGGTTTTCGGGGGGTGAACTTTTCAGGGGAAATTTTAAACTGGCTGAATTTGCCAGAATTCCTCCACGAATTTTCTTTATATGTCTTGCTTTCCCTTTACCGATTCAATTTTACGCGTGGAGACGTTAAGGGTAATTGTCTGAGGTAAATTTTCGCTAGAATTGAATTGTCCAGAGGATATTTCTATGGGGAGGGGTTTTTCCGTTGAACTGGAGCAGCGTATCCAGGCGTTATTTAAAAACGATCAAAAATTAAACAAAAATGGAGTTTTTCAACTGAAGGTAAGGAGCAACATCACAACTTAAAACGAACAGAAATAATTACGTATATGTGGGGGGTTGCCCCCTCCTCAACACCTCGCTCTTTACGCGAAAAATTAGATTTTGTCCGAATTCTTAAAAAACGACTCCTGAAACACAAGGGTCACTTAATTGAAACAATAAGTAACATTTTTTTAAAAGTGCTAAAAACTGTAGCGTGAAGAGCAAAGTGTTGAGGAGGGAGCAATCCCCCTCTAATACTTAATAATTTCTATTCGCTTTAAGCTTTAATGTTGTTCCTTATTTCCAGTTGAAAAAACCTGTTTTTTTCTTTATTTCATGAAGCTTAGAGACTAACATTTTTCTAAAGGCGATAGAAAAAGCATGTCAATTAAAGTAAAAGTATATAAAAATGAAAAAAGTAAGTAATTACAAAAATACGGAAAACAATAGCCTACTTACAAAAACTAAGATATAAACTCCCAGCATTCAGTTCTGTTGAGCAATGCCCTCGGCAATGCCGAAGAGTTGGACGGGTACCTTTAACAATATCGAGTTTTGAATTTGAATACTAAACACCAAAATATTTAATGCCATTAGACTCAGTATTTATAAAAAGTAACGCATTATCAAAGTAGTTTGTTCAAAGTAAACATTAAAACTAAGATCAAGAAAATCAGATAACAATTTTTAAGTCAGTATTTTTAATTTAATTTTGAATACTAAAAATCAATATATTTGACACATATCTGTAGAAAATTAAATCTTTTTCAAAGTGACTACTAGATAAATCCAATCGCTCCTGGAAAAAAATGATATTAAAACACAAAAAACGTTTCCGTTCAGAGGGAAAATACAGGAATTCCCAGCACTCCGTTCAGGGGAAACATTTCTGATTGAAGTGGCTTGATATTTCAGCTCATGGGTAGGCTACTTTGCAAACAAAAGTTGACGGCATATTTCTACCGAAATTGCCCCTCACTAAGTTATTTTCCTTGTGTTTTCTATAATTAGGCCTATGCGAACTTTATTCTGTACTAATAAATGCACTAATTACTAATAAAAGAAATACATATTTAAGATCACTATAAAAATCTAATTCTTTTACTTAATGTTGTTAATAATTAGGCTCTCACGCTTTTGTTATTGACAAGGATCCCTAATCATTCACACGTCATTAATGTGAGGAAATTAATTTTTTTTTTTTTTACTCCAGCCACACCATATAGACACAAGGTTTGTCTGAAACTGGAAATGGGTAGTAGAGGGGGAGGTGCTACTCCGGGACGAACACCGTGCTGCCATCTACAATTTAGTTTAATGCTGACGGGACATAATTTATTCAAGGATTATCGATCGAGTCTAATGGGGGTCAAGGTCAATCGATCTGTTTTTGTTGTTGTTTGGCCACGTGTAATGGCATGAGGGGTGATTTACATAATCGATGGGGGAATTATTGATTCACGAGCGTGGGGAATTATGAAACAATATGGTCATAGAGTCCCTAGGGAGAAATGGGGTCAATGACCTAAATTTCACAACAACAACAACGACCTTGACATTCGCTAAGAGCGTGCACTTACAACAACATCGACCTTGGAACACCTGTGCTGTCGACCTCAATTCACCTATCGTGAATCATTAATTCCCCTTAGAAACAACAAATTAATTTCCCTTTCTTGACAGATCAATCGATCAATGACATCATCTGTCAGACTTTAAAAATTTTCGCCCTAGAAACATTTCTCCAGGAATAGATCCAAGTCATTAATGTCTTTGCCTCGGGAACAACTCTTTTGGTCGAACTCCAAAGGATATTAATAACCAAAGGCCACGGAAACAATTAGGTAAGAAACATCTTAGCGATGAATTGTTTTAGCGCTGGAATCAGGTTTCCTATTAATTTGAAATGCGTTAGCACAGAGATGCCAATAACAATGGAACACGATGAAATTTCTTTTAGGGATAATTTGGGCGAAACCGTTTTAGACAGGTTATGGAACTATTTCGGCGAAACAGATAGAGACATTTTAAAAGAAGATTTTTGAAGAGATTTTAGAAGAGAATTTAAAGGTGAAACTCTGTGGTCGTTATAATACACAAGTTTCATTTGAACAGTGTTGTGAGGTCCTCTAACCCAACCCCAAAGGGTTCCAATCCTCCTACCCCAACTCCGAAGGAAGCCCCCGGTCCTCAAAGCCCACCAAACTCCCAAAGGCCCTCCACCGGTCCCCCAAAGGCCCACCCAGACCCCCAAAGGCCATCCCCAGGCCCCAAATGTCCCCCAGGCCCCCAACTGCCCCCCCCCCGGACACTCAAAGGTCCCCCAAGCTCCCAAAGGGCCACCGGCGCCCCCAAAGGCCCACCCCAGACCCACAACGGCCAACCCCGGGCCCTCCCAAGGCCCCTCGAGATACCAAAAGACCCACGTGGTCCCCAAGGCCCTCCCCCCGGCCCCCAAAGTCCCCCCGGCACCCCACTGGCCCCCCGGACCCCCAAAGGCCCTCCCCCGGCCCCCAAAGGTCCACCGGGCTCCCAAAGAACCAATCGGTCCTCAAATGCCCCCTAGACCCCCAAAGGCCCTCCCTGTGCCCCAAAGGCCCTCCACCGGTCCCCAAATGTCCCCCAGGCACCCAAAGGCCCTCCGGGCACCCCAAAGGCCCCCCCAGACCCCCCAATGCCCAACCCCGCCCCCCCAAAGGCCCATTGAGTTCCCAAAAGACCAACAGAGTCACAAAGGCCCGCCACCGGTCCCCAAAGGTCCCCCAGGCACCCCACGGGCCCCCCCGATCCCCCAAGGCCCGCCCGCCGCCTCCCAAGGGCCACACGGCGCCCCAGGGACCAAACGGTCCTCAAGTGTCCCCCCGACCCCCCAACGCCCTCCCGGTGCCCCCCAGGCCCGCCCCCGGCCCCCCCAGGGCCCCCCGGCCCCCCAAGGCCCTCCCCGCGCCCCCAAGGCCCCCCCACAACCCCAACAGCCAAAACCGGACCCCCAACCCCAACCCCGGCGTGGTTGGGCGTGGTTTAACGTGTCACATTTAAAATTTCTTTATTGTTAAAAGCTCATTTCGAACTTATTTTGTTGAAATGAAATAGTTGGTCTATTTCAGTAGTGTTAGGTTATGGTTTACCTTGTCACAGTTACATTTTCTTGATTTTTAAAAGTTCATTAGGAATTTCTTTAATTGAAATGCAAGAGTTGGAATATTTCAGTTGTGTTTCGTTGTGGTTTACCTTGTCACAGTTACATTTTCTTGATTTTTCAAAGTTCATATTGAATTTCTTTTGTTGAAATGAACGAGTTGTAATATTTCACTAGTGTTTGGTTGTGGTTTACCATGTCACAGTTACATTTTCTTGATTTTTCAAAGTTCATTTTGAATTTCATTCTTTGAAATGCAAGAGTTGGAATATTTCAGTAGCGTTAGGTTGTGGTTTACTTTGTCAAAGTTACATTTTATTGATTTTTCAAAGATCATTTTGAATTTACTTTGTTGAAATGCAAGAGTTGGAATATTTAAGTAGTGTTTGGTTGTGGTTTACCTTGTCACAGTTACATTTTCTTGATTTTTCAAAAATCCATTTTTAATTTCTTTTGTTGAAATGCAATAGTTGGACTATTTCAGTAGTGTTTGGTTGTGGTTTACCTTGTCAAAGTTAAATTTTATTGATTTTTCAAAGTTCATTTTTAATTTCTTTCGTTGAAATGAAAGAGTTGGAATATTTCAATAGTGTTTGGTTGTGGTTTACATTGTCTCAGATAAATTTTCATGATTTTTCAAAGTTCATTTGAATTTCTTTTGTTGAAATGAAAGAGTTGGACTATTTCAGTACCGTTAGGTTGTGGTTTACCTTGTCACAGTTAAATTTTCTTGATTTTTCAAAATTCATTTTGAATTTAATGTGTTGAAATGCAAGAGTTGGAATATTTCAGTAGTGTTTGCTTGTGGGTTACCTTGTCACAGTTACATTTTCTTGATTTTTCAAAGCTCATTTGAATTTATTTCATTGAAATTCAATATTTGGAATATTTCAGTATTGTTTGTTTGTTGTTTAACTTGTCACAGTTAATTTTTCATGATTTTTATAATTTCTTTTTGTATTTCTTTCTTTTAAATGCAATAGTTGGAATATTTGAGTAGTGTTTGATCGTGGTTTACCTTGTCACAGTTACATTTTCATGATTTTTCAAAGTTCATTTTTAATTTATTTTGTTGTAAAGCAAGATTGGGAATATTTCGGTAGTGTATAGTTTTGGGTTTCCTTGTCACATGTACTGTTTAAAGATTGGTAAAATCTTATTTTTAATTTATTTCATTTTAAATAAATAGTTTGAATATTTCATTATTTTTTGGTTATGTTTTACAGAGTAAGATATAAATTTTAAACATTTTTCAATTCTAATTTTTTATTTATATAGTTTTTAATCTATATTTTGTAAATTTGATAAGTTATTTTTTAATGATGAAAATGTATCAGTTTCTTTTTATAGTTTTTAAATAGTTCCTGTATAATTTCTTTAGTTTAATTTCAAGAGTTGGACTATTTCAGTAGTGTATGTTTATGGTTTACATTGTCACAGTTACATTTTCCTGATTTTTCAAAGTTCAATTAGAATTTCTGTAATTGAAATGCAATAGTTGGACTATTTCAGCAGTGTTTTCTTTTGGTTTACCTTGTCACAGTTACATTTTCCTGATTTTTAAAACTTCATTTTGAATTTCTTTATTTGAAGTGCAAGAGTTGTAATATTTCAGTAGTGTTTGGTTGTGGTTTAACTTATCAAAGTTACATTTTCTTTATTTTTCAATCATCATTTCTATTTTATTTCTTTTCTTTGAATGTGTTGTACGATGTCAGTAGTGTTTGGTTGTTTTTTACATTGTCAATGTTTCATTTTATTTATTTTTGATATATCATTTTGAAAAGCTTACGACTAAAATAATGAGATTTAATATTTCAGAGTTTATATCATGTGTTTTAAAATTTCAAACATACATTGTCTTGATTAATAATATTTCATTTGAATTTATTTCATTGAAATGCAAGATTTGGAATATTTCAGGAGTGTTTGTAGGTGGTTTACCTTGTCACAGGTACATTTTCTTGATTTTTCAAAGTTCATTTCGAATTTCTTTCTTTGAAAAGAAAGAGTTGGAATATTTCAGTAGTGTTTGGTCGTGGTTTACCTTGTCACAGTTACATTTTCTTGATTTTTCAAAGTTAATTTTGAATTTCTTTTGTTGAAATGCAAGAGTTGGAATATTTCAGTAGAGTTAGGTTGTGGTTTAACTTGTCACAATTAGATTTTCTTGATTTTTCAAAGTTCATTTTGAATTTCATTCGTTGAAAAGCAAGAGTTGGAATATTTCATTAGCGTTTGGTTGTGGTTTAACTTGTCACAGTTAAATTTTCTTGATTTTTCAAAGTTCATTTCGAATTTCTTTCGTTGAAAAGCAAGAGTTGGAATATTTCAATAGTGTTTGGCTGTGATTTACCTTTTCACATTTACATTTTCTTGATTTTTCAAAGTTCATTTGAATTTCTTTCATTGAAATGCAAGAGTTGGAATATTTCAGAAGTGTTTGGGTGTGGTTTACCTTGTCACACTTAAATTTTCTTGATTTTTCAAAGATCATTTTTAATTTCTTTCTTTGAAATTCAATAGTTTGAATATTTCAGTAGTGTTTGGTATTGGTTTACCTTGTCACAGTTACATTTTCTTGATATTTCAAAGTTCTTTTCGTATTTCTTTAGTTGAAATCCAAGAGTTGGACTATTTAAGTAGTGTTTGGTTTTGGTTTACCTTTTCACAGTTACATTTTCTTGATTTTTCAAATCTCATTTTGAATTTCTTTCGTTGAAAAGCAAGAGTTGGAATATTTAAGTAGTGTTTGCTTATTGTTTACATTGTCACAGTTGCATTTTCTTGATTTTTCAAAGTTCATTTGAATTTATTTGATGGTAAATTAAGAGTTTGAATATTTAAGCAGTGTTTGCGTTTGGTTTACCTTGTCAAAGTTAAATTTTACTTATTTTTCAATTTTCATCTAGAATTTCTTTCTTTTAAGTGCAAGTGTTGGAATATTTCAGTTGTTTTTGGTTATGATTTAACTTGTCAAAGTTACGTTTTCTTGATTTTTCAAAGTTCATTTTGAATTTCTTTCGTTGAAGTGCAAGAGTTGGACTATTCCAGTAGCGTTCGGTTGTGGTTTACCTTGTCACAGTTACATTTTCTTGATTTTTCAAAGTTCATTTTGAATTTCTTTAATTGAAAAGCAGTAGGTTGACTATTTCAGTAGAGTTTGGTTTTGGTTTACATTTTCACAGTTACATTTTATTGATTTTTCAAAGTTCATTTTGAATTGCTTTACTTGAATTGCAAGAGATGGAATATTTCAGTAGTGTTTGGATATGGTTTACCTTGTCACAGTTAAATTTTCTTGATTTTTTAAAGTTCATTTTTAATTTCTTTCGTTGAAATGAAAGAGATTGAATATTTCAGTAGTGTATGGTAGTGGTTTACCTTCTCAGAGTTACATATTAATTATCTTTAAAAGTTCATTTGAATTTCTTTAATTTAAATGCAAGAGCTGTAATCTTTCAGTCGAGTTTGGTTGTGGTTTACCTTGTCACAGTTACATTTTCTTGATTTTTCAATGTTCATTTTGAATTTCTTTCTATGAAATTCAAGAGTTGGAATATTTCAGTAGTGTTTGATTGTGGTTTACCTTGTCAAAGTTAAATATTCTTGATTCTTAAAAGTTCTTTTTGAATTTAATTCGTTGAAGTGCAAGATTTGGACTATTTTACTAGTGTTTGGTTGTTGTTTACCTTGACACATTTAAATTTTATTGATTTTTAAAAGTTAATTTTTGAATTTCTTTTTTTGAAAAGCAAGAGTTGGAATATTTCAGTAGTGTTTGATTTTGGTTTACCTTTTCATTGTAACATTTTCATGATTTTTCAAAGTTCATTTGAATTTATTTAGTTGAAAAGCAATTGTTGGAATATTTCATCAGTGTATGGTTGTGGTTTTCCTTGTCACAGTTACATTTTGTTTATTTTTCAAATTTCATTTTGAATTTCTTTCATTGAAAAGAAAGTTTTGGAATATGTCAGTAGTGTTTGGTTGTGGTTTACAATGTAACAGTTACATATTATTTATTTTTAAAAGTTTATATGAATTTATTTAGTTTAAATTCCAGAGTTGGACTATTTCAGTAGCAGTAGTGTGTGGTGTTCCTTCTCAAAGTTAAATTTTAATGATTTTTCAAAGTTTATTTTGAATTTATATCGTTTAATTGAAATAGTTGAACTATTTAAGTAGGGTGTGGATGTGGTTTATATTGTCAATGTTAAAGGTTCTTGATTTTTAAAAGTTCCTTTTGAATTTCTGTAGTTGAAAAGCAAGAGATTGAATATTTCAGTAGTTTCTTCTTATTGTTTATATTGTCAGAGTTCCATGTTCTCGATTTTTAAATGTTCATTTTAAATTATTTCATTTAAATTAAAGAGTTGGAATATTTAAGTTGTGGTTGGATTTGGTATACCTTGAAAAAGCTACATTTTAATGATTTTTCTATGATGAGTTTTAATTCATTTCGTTGAAAAGAAGTATTCGGACTATTTCAGTAGTGTTTGGTCGTGGTTTACATTGCTATAGTTAAATTTTCTTGATTTTTCAAAGTTCATTTTGAATTTCTTTCTTTGAAATGCAAGAGTTGGACTATTTCAGTAGTGTTTGGTTGTGGTTTACCTCGTCACAGTTACATTTTCTTGATTTTTCAATAATCATTTTGAATTTATTTCGTTCAAATGCAATAGTTGGAATATTTCAATAGTGTTTGCTTATGGTTTACCTTGACACAGTTACATTTTCTTTATTTTTCAAAGTTCATTTTGAATTTCTTTCATTGAAATGAAAGAGTTGGAATATTTCAGTAGTGTTTGCATATGGTTTACCTTGTCACAGTTACATTTTCTTGATTTTTCAAAGTTCATTTCGAATGTCTTTCGTTGAAATGCAAGAGTTGGACTATTTTAACTGTGTTTTGTTTTGGTTTACATTATCACAGTTACATTTTCTTTATTTTTGAAAGATCATTTTTAATTTCTATTGTTTAAAAGCATGAGTTGGAATATTTCAGTAGTGTTTGATTATGGTTTACATTGTCAACGTTAAATTATTTTGATTTTTCAAAGTTATTTTGAATTTATTTCTTTGAAATTCAATATTTGTAATATTTAACTAGTGTTTGCTTATTTTTTACCATGTCACAGTTGCATTTTATTGATTTTTAAAAGTTTATTTGAATTTATTTAGCTTAAATTCAATAGTAGGTCTATTTCAGTAGTATTTGGTTATTGTTTAAATTGTCACATCTAGATTTTAGTGTTTTTTCAAATGTCTTTTAGAATTTCTTTAATTGAAAGGTAAGAGTTGGAATATTTCAGTGGTGTTTGGTTATGGTTCACCTTATCACAGTTACATTTTCTTGATTTTCAAATTCATTTTGAATTTCTTTCATTGAAATGCAAGAGTTGGAATATTTCACTAGTGTTTGGTTCTGGTTTACCTTGCCACATTTACACACATTTATTCACATGTAAGCACTTGTGCTGATCATGAGTGCCCATGATAAGTTAACCTAACCTTTTCCGGTGAGTTTGGTTAGGTTAGACTAGATTAAGTTATGTTAGATTAGCTTAGGTTAGGTTAGCCTACGTACACTTCACTTAGTTTAGCTTAGGTTAGGTGAGAGACATGCACTAAGTTAGGTGTATGATTAGGTTAGGTTAGGTTAGATTAAGTTAGATTAGTTTAAGTTAGGTTAGGCTAGGTTAGCCTACGTCCGCGCGCGTACGTAGGCTAACCTAGCCTAACCTGACTGAACCTAACCTAACTTAATCTAACCTAACCTAATCATACACCTAACTTAGGGCATGTCTGTCACCTAACCTAAGCTAACCTAAGTGAAGCGTACGTAGGCTAACCTAACCTAACCTAATCTAACCTAAATTAATCTAGTCTAAGCTAACAATACTCACCGGAAAATGTTAGGTTAAATTATCATGAGCACTCATGATAAGCACATGTGTGTGCATGTGAATACTTGTGTGTAAATCTGTCACGGTACACCATAACCAAACAATAGTGAAATATTCCAACTCTTGCATTTCAATGAAATAAAATCAAAATGAATTTGAAAATCAAGAAAATGTAACTGTGAAACGGTGAACCATAACCAAACACCACTGAAATATTCCAACTCTTTCATTTCAACGAAACAAATTCGAAATTAAATTTTAAAAATCAATAAAATGTAGATTTGACAAGTTAAACCATAACCAAACACTACTGAAATATTCAAACTCTAGCATTTCAACTAAATAAATTCAAATTAACTTTTAAAAATCATGAAAATGCGACTGTGAAATGGTAAACAAAAAGCAAACACAACTTAAATATTCCAACTCTTGCATTTCAAATAAAGAAATTAAAATGAAATTTTAAAAATAAATATAATTCAACTTTTACAATGTAAACCATAATCAAACACTACTGAAATATTCCAACTCTTGCTTTTCAAATAAAGAAATTAAATATTAGCATTGAAAATCTTTATAATGTCATTGATTTAATGTGAAACATACCCTTACACTCCTGAATAATTCCTAATCTAGAATTAGAAAGAAAGAAATTCGAAATGAACTTTGAAAAATCTATATAATGTTAAAGATGTACTTACATCACTAACACAACACTATATACAAAGTCAAACTCTTGCATTTCAACGAAATAAATTCAAATGAACTTTAAAAAATCAAGAAAATGTAACTGTGACAATGTAAACCATAACCAAACACTATTGAACTAGTCCAACTCTTGCATTTGAAAAAAAGAAATTCAAAATGTTCATTGAAAAATCAAGAAAATGTAACTGTGACGAGGTAAACCACAACCAAACACTACTGAAATAGTCCAACTCTTGCATTTAAATGAAATAAATTAAAAATTAAATTTTAAAAATCAATAAAATTTAACTGTGACAATTTAAACCACTACCAAACACAACTGAAATAGTCAGACTATTTCATTACAATGAAAGGAATTCAATATGAACTTATAAAAATCAATAAAATTTAACTTTTGTAAGGTATACCAAATCAAAACACTACTGAAATAGTCCAACTATTGCATTTCAATTAAATAAGTTAAATTAAACATTGTAAAATCACGAAAATTTAACTTTGACAATGTAAACCACAATCACAAACGACTGAAATAGTCAAACTCTTTCTTTTGAAAGAAAGAAATTAAAAATGAGCTTTTAAAAATCAAGCAAATTTAACATTGTCAATATAAACCAAAACCAAACACTACTGAAATAGTCCAACTATTGCTTTTTAAGGATAGAAATTCAAAATGTACTTTGAAAAATCCAGAAAATTTACCTGTGAAATGTTATACCACAACATAAAGCTCCTGAAATAGTCCAGCTCTTTCTTTTCAACTAAATAAATTAAAATGTACATTGAAAAATAAAGAAAATGTAACTCTGAAAATGTAAACCATAACCAAAAGCGACTGAAATATGCCAACTATTGCTTTTCCACTAAATAAATTCAAAATGATATTTTAAACATAAAGAAAATTTAACTGTGCCAAGGTAAACCAAAACCAAACACTGCTGAAATATTCGAACTCTTGATTTTCAACTAAATAAATTCAAATTAACTTTGAAATATATATAAAATGTAACAGTTACAATGTAAAACACACTCGAACATTACTGAAATATTCCAACTCTTTCTTGTAAAAGAAATAAATTCAAAAATGAACTTTGAAAAATCAATAAAATTTAAATGTGAAAAGGTAAACCACAACCAAACACTAGTGAAATAATCCAACTCTTGCAATTCAACGAATGAAATTCAAAAAGAACTTTGAAGAATCAATAAAATTTAACTTTGACAAGGTAAACCACAATCAAACACTAATGAAATATTCCAACTCTTAAATTTAATATAAATAAATTAAAAATGGACTGTTAAAAATCAGGAAAATGTAACTGTGACAATGTAAACCAAAACCAAACTCTACTGAAATATTCCAACTCTTGCATGTCAAATAAATAAATTAGAAATTAAATTTGAAAAATCACGAAAATTTCACTTTTACAAGGTCAACCATTATCATACACTACTGAAATATTCCAGCTCTTGCATTTCAACGAAAGAAATTCAAATGAACTTTGAAAAATCAAGAAAATGTGACTGTGACAAGGTAAACCATAACCAAACACTACTGAAATATTCAAACTCTTGCGTTTCAACGAAAGCAATTCAAAATGAACTTAGAAAAATCAAGAAAATGTAACTGTGACAAGGTAAACCACAACCAAACACTACTGAAATATTCCAACTCTTGCTTTTCAAGGAAAGAAATTCAAATGAACTTTGAAAAATCAAGAAAATGTAATTGTGACATGTTAAACCATAACCGAACGCGACTGAAATAGTCCAACTCTTGCAATTCAACGAAAGAAATTCAAAAAGAACTTTGAAAAATCACTAAAATGAAACTATGACAAGTTAAACCAGACCCAAACACAACTGAAATATTCCAACTCTTGCTTTTCAACGAAAGAAATTCTAAATGAACTTTGAAAAATCAAGAAAATGTAACTGTGACAAGGTAAACCATAACCAAACACTACTGAAATATTCCAACTC
>NC_142811.1:26860507-26863007 GCF_049724085.1 Artemia sp. Qi Xiang Cuo
TCCTACCTCAATCCTATTCAGTGCTTCTCTGGGGTTTTGTAAATTCGGCAACCTTGTATAGGGGATCCCTATAGTGGAATGGGCTTTTGTTCTGTCCCCCGTAAAATCTAAATAATTCTATTGTTTCACCTATAATTTTTATATTTTTCATAATAAAGACTCAAATTCATCTATATCCGGAATAAAATTCCCCAAATATCTGGGGCTGATTTTTAATCTTGAACCAAAAGAGAACCCTGTATTGACTCCTTTTTTCCTCTCCCATTTACGCCACATCCAGGCCGTGGAATTGAAGGTCTCCCGCAATCTTGGCATTATCAGTAGAAGGGCCTCTTGGAGGTCCTATCCCTCACCCCTGCTGCCACCTATAACTTTTTTGCACACCCAAATAAGGGCATAGCCTCCCTAGGGAGAACACGTGGTTAATGGGGTCAATGACCTAAATTGATTGCGTAATCAAAGTGTGTCAACAACAACAACATCGACCTTGACATTTGCTGAGAGCGTGCACTTACAACAACAACAACATCGACCTTGGAACACCTGTGCTGTCGACCTCAATTCACCTATCGTGAATCAATAATTCCCCTTAGAAACAACAAATTAATTCCCCTTTCTTGACAGATCAATCAACCAATGACATCATCTGTCAGACTTTAAAAATTTTCGCCTAGAAACGATTCTCCAGGAATAGATCCAAGTCATTAATGTCA
The DNA here is from genome assembly GCF_049724085.1 of Artemia sp. Qi Xiang Cuo. NCBI lineage: Eukaryota > Metazoa > Arthropoda > Branchiopoda > Anostraca > Artemiidae > Artemia > Artemia sp. Qi Xiang Cuo. Next base: position 26,861,221 of record NC_142811.1, read on the forward strand.
TTGCCTCGGAAACAACTCTTTTGATCGAACTCCAAAGGATATTAATAGCCAAAGGCCATGGAAACAATTCTCCAAGAAACATCTTAGCGATGAATTGTTTTAGCGCGGGAATCAGGTTTCTTATTAATTTGAAATGCATTAGCGCAGAGATGCCAAAAACAAAAGGAACACGCTGAAATTACGTTTAGGGATTATTTGGGCGAAACTGTTTTAGACAGGTTATGGAACTATTTCGGCGAAACAGTTAGAGACATTTTAAAAGATGATTTTTGAAGAGATTTTAGAAGAGAATTTAATGGTGAAACTCTGTGGTCGTTATAATACACAAGTTTCATTTGAACAGTGTTGTGAGGTCCTCTAACCCAACCCCAAAGGGTTCCAATCCTCCTACCCCAACCCCAAAGGGTTCCGATCCCCCACCCCAACCCCGAAGGAAGCCCCCGGTACTCAAAGGACCCCCAAGCTCCCAAAGAGCCCCAGCCCCCAAACGCCCTCCTCAGACCCTCAAAGGCCCTCCTCTGGTCCTCAAAGGGCCCCCGGACCCCCAAAGGGCACCCCGGACCCCAGAGGCCCTCCCCGGTCCTCAAGGTCCCCGGACCCAAGGCCCCGGCCAGAGGCCCTCCCCGGTCCTCAAGGTCCCCGGGCCCGAGAAGCGCCGCGGGCCAGGAATGCGCCCCATGGGGATGCGCTGCAGGGTGGTGTGCCGCGGGTCGGGGGACGCGCCGCAGGGGATGCGCCCCAGGGATGCACAGCAGGGGATGCGCCGCAGGAATGCGCGGCCGGGATGCGTCGCAGGGGATGCGCCGCAGGGATGCGCCGCAGGGATGCGCCGCAGGAATGCGCCGCAGGAATGTGCCGCTTTTTTTTGTTAGAGTTCTAGTTTACTTTGCTTTTTATTTACTCTGAAGAAATTAGAATTGAATTATGTTCTTTGGTAAAATTCAGAAGAGAACTTGAATATTCACGATCAAAGTATAACTTTTACTATCTTCAGTGAAAAATTTGGAACAGAAATTTAAATTTTTTCATATCTATGTGAAAAGTCGGAAATGAATTTAGGAAAATTTAGAATTAAAGTGAAACTTTTCATATTAACGGAAAATAATAACAATCATAGTATAACTTTTCCTATCTTCTACGGAAAAATTTAGAACTGAACTTTAAATTTTTTCATCTCTTTGAGAAAGGTCGGAATTGAATTTAAGAAAATTTAGAATTAAAGTGAAACTTTTTATCTTCATGGAAAATAATCTGTGGAAGCTTTTTATTTTCTCTGGAGAAATTAGAATTGAATTATGTTCTTTGGTAAAATTCAGAAGAGAACTTGAACTTTTCTATCTTCTATGAAAAATTTGCAACAGTATTTTAAATTTTTTCATCTCTTTGAGAAAAATCAGAACTGAAGTGTAAAATTTTATATTATTTTAGGAAAATAGAATTGATCAATAACTTATTTCATTTTCATTGAGAAAATTCAGAGTCGAAGTTTAACTTTTCTTCTTCTGGGAAAATATTTGGAACAGAAGTTTAAATTTTTTCATCTCTTTGAGAAAGGTCGGAATTGAATTTAAGAAAATTTAGAAATAAAGTGAAACTTTTTATCTTCATGGAAAATAATCAGAATCATAGTATAACTTTTCCTATCTTCTACTGAAAAATTTAGAAGTGAACTTTAAATTTTTCATGTCTTGGTGAACTTAACACTGAAGTGAAAGATTTTTATTTTCTCTTGAGAAATCGTAATTGAATTATTTTATTTGCTAAAGTTCAGAAAAAAACATGACTTT
>NC_142811.1:26873007-26935507 GCF_049724085.1 Artemia sp. Qi Xiang Cuo
CCACCAGTCAGGCGGGTGGACTACGACCCCAAGTCTGAGCTAGTGAATTTCCACCGTTCAGGCTGGTGGACTGGGGACCCCAATACTGAGCTAGTGGATTTCCACCATTCGGGCTGGTGGACTAAGACCCCAATTTTCCAACTCTTGCATTTCATGACAGAAATTCAAAATAAACTTTGAAAAATCAAGAGAATGTAACTGTGAGAAGGTAAAGCACAACAAGTCACTACTGAAATATTCCAACTCTTGCATTTCACGACAGAAATTCAAAATGAAATTTGAAAAATTAAGACAATGTATCTGCGATATGGTAAGTGTGTAAGTTTTTGTGTGTATGTAAGTTTTAGCGTGTGTGTGTGTAAGTTTTTATGTGTCTACGTAAGTTTTCGTGTGTGTGTGTGTAAGTTTTTGTGTGTGTGTGTGAGTTTTTGTGTGTGTGTTTATTTTTTTGTGTGTGTGAGTTTTTGTTTGAATGTAAGTTTTTGTGTGCTTGTTAGTTTTTGCGTGTGTTTTTAACTTTTTGTGTGTGTGTGTGTATGTATGTTTTTTTATATTATTTTGTTTGTGTAATTTTTTTCGTTTGTTTTTATATGTGTTCGTTTGTGTTTGTGTATGTTTAATTGTGTTTGTGCATTTAAGTTTTCGTGTGCTTGTGTTTTTTTATGTGTGTGTGTGTCTGTTTTTGTGTTTGTGTGTGTGTATGTGTTTTTTTGTTTTTTTTTGTGTGTGTGTTTTTTTTTGTGTGTGTGTGTAATTTATTTGTGTGTGTGTGTAAGTTTTTGTGTGTCTAAGATTTTGTGTGAGTGTGTTATTTTTTGTGTGTTTTTGTAAGTTTTTTTTTGTTTGTGTGTGTGTAAGTTTTTGTGTGTGTGTGTATTTTTGTGTGTATTTTTGTGTGTGTGTGTGTGTGTGTGTGTGTGTGTGTAATTTTTTGTGTGTGTAAGTTTTGGCGTGTGTGTGTGTGTTTTATTGTGTGTGTGTTTTAGTTTTTTGTGTGTGTGTGTGTTTGTTAGTTTTTGTGCGTGTATGTGTGAGTTTTTTTTTTTTTCTTGTTTTATTTTTTGTGTGTGTGTGTGTGTGTGTGTGTGTGTGTGTGTTTGTGTATTTTTATTTGTTATTTTAATTTTTTGAGTGTGTGTTTTATTTTTCGTGTGTGTGTGTGTGTGTAAGTTTTGTGTTTGTGTGTGTGTGTTTTTTTTTTTGTGTTATTGTTTGTTTTTGTGTGTATGTATTTGTTCTTGTGCTTGTGTTTTTTTTTGTTTGTTTGTTTGTGTGTTTGTTTTTGTTTTTTTTTGTGTGTTTGTTTTTGTGTTTGTTTGTATTTTTTTGTGTTTGTGTGTGTGTGTGGGTTTTTGTTTTTTGTGTGTGTGTGTGTGTGTGTGTGTCTAAGTTTTTGTGTGCATGTAAGTTTTTGTGTGCATGTAAGTTTTCGCGTGCCTGTGTAAGTTTTTGTGTGTGTGTTTGTGTGTGTAAGTTTTTGTGTGTGTGTAAGTTTTGGGGTGTGTGTGTAAGTTTTCGTGTGTGTGTGTAAGTTTTCATGTGTGTGTGTGTGAGTTTTTGTGTGTGTGTGTGTTAGTTTTAGTGTGTGTGTGTAAGTTTTCGTGTGTGTGTGTAAGTTTTTGTGTGTGAGTGTTAGTTTTTGTGAGTGTTTGTAAGTTTTTGTGTAATTGTATGATTTTTTTTGCATGCAAGTTTTTGTGTGCATGTTTCAGTTTTGTGTGTTTATGTGTGTGTGTGTGTGTGTGTGTGTGTGTGTGTGCATAAGTTTTCGTGTGTGTGTGTTTATTTTTTTGTGTGTGTGTGTAATTGTGTTTGAGTGTGTGTCAGTTTTAGTGTGTGTGTATGTTTTTGTGTACATGTTAGGTTTTGTGTGCTTGTAAGTTTTTGCGTGTGGTTGTAAGTTTTTGCGTGTGGGTGTTATTTTGTTTTTGTGTGTGTGTGTTATTTTTTGGTTGTGTAAGCTTGTGTGTGTTTCTGTATTTACGTGTGTGTGTGTGTTAGTTTTCGTGTGTGTGTGTGTGTGTAAGTTTTTGTGTGCATGTAAGTTTTCGTGTGCATGTGTTATTTTTTTTTTGTGTGTATGTGTGTGTGTATGTTTATGTGTGTGTGTTTGTTTTTGTGTGTGTGTGTGTTAGTTTTTGTGCGTGTGTGTAAGTTTTCGTGTTTGTGTTTGTAAGTTTTTGTGTGCATGCGGTTAAGTTTTTATGAGCATGTAAGTTTTTGCGTGTGGGTGTAAGTTTTTGTGTGTGTATGTAAGTTTTTTTGTGTCTAAGCTTTTGTGTGTGGGTGTATTTTTTTGTGAGTGTTTGTTAGTTTGTGTGTGTTTGTGTGTGTGTGTTTTTTTGTGTGTGTGTGTGTGTATGTTTGTGTGTGTGTAAGTTTTTGTGTGTGTAATTTTTGTCGTGTGTGTGTGAGTTTTCGTGTTTGTCTGCGTAAGTTTTGTGCGTGTGTTAGTGTTTGTTAGTTTTTGTCCGTGTGTGTGTGAGTTTTTGTTGTGTTCATGTGTAAGTTTTTGTGTGTGTGTGTGTGTGTGTGTGTGTGTGTAATTTTTTGTGTGTGTGTATGGGGGGGCGTGGTGTGTTATTTGGTCGTGTGTGTGTGTGTGTGTGTGTTTTGTGTGTGTGTGTGTGTGTGTGTGTATTTTTTTTTTGGCATTTATGTTTGTATGTGAATGTTTGTTATAGTTTGCATGTGTAAGTTTTTGTGTGTGTGTGTGTGTAAGTTTTTGTGTGTGTGTAATTGTTGGTGGGTGTGTTTTTGTTTTAGTGTGTGTGTGTGTGTGTGTGTGTTTTGTGTGTGTGTGTGTGTGTGTGTGTGTGTAAGTTTTTGTTTTCATGTAAGTTTTTGTGTGCATTTAAGTTTTCGTTTGCATGTGTTAGTTTTTGTGTGTGTGTGTGTGTGTGTGTGTGTAAGTTTTTGTGTGTGTGTGTATGTTTCGGAGTGCGTGTTTAATTGTTCGGGTGTGTGTGTATGTTTTATTGTGTGTGTGTATGTTTTTGTGTGTGTGTGTGTAATTTTTCGTGTGTGTGTGTAAGTTTTCGTGTGTGTGTGTGTGTAAGTTTTTGTGTGTGAGTTTAAGATTTTGTGCATGTGTGTAAGTTTTTGTGTGCATGTTAGTTTTTAAGGGATTTTAAGCTTTAGTGTGCATGTGTTTGTTTTTTTTGTGTGTGTGTGTGTGTGTGTGCGTTATTTTTCGTGTGTGTGTGTGTAAGTTTTTGTGTGTGTGTGTAAGTTTTTGTGCGTGTGTGTAAGTTTTAGTGTGTGTTTAAGTTTTTGTGTCCATGTAAGTTTTTGTGTGCATATCATTTTTTGCATGTGTGTGTTCGTTTTTGTGTGTGTGTGTGTGTGTAATTTTGTGTGTTTCTCATCTTGTGTATGTGTAAGTTTTGTCGTATGTGTTGGTGTGAGTTTTTGTGTGTTTGTGTGTGTGTTTGTTTTTGTGTGTCTTTGCTTTTGTGTTTTTTTGTTGTTACGTGTGTGTGTGTGTATGGTTTCGTGTGTGTTTGCGTGTGTGTGTGTTATTTTGTGTGAGCAATTAATTTTTCATGTTATAGTTTATGTTTTTGTGTGTGTGTGTGTTTGTTGTTGCAATGTTTTTTTTGTGTTATTTTGTTTGTGTGTGTTTGTAAGTTTTTGTGCGTGTGTGTAAGTTTTTGTGTGTGTGTGTAAGTTTTTGCGTGTATGTAGGCTTTTTTGTGCGTATAAGTTTTTGCGTGTGGGTGTAAGTTTTTGTGTGTGTGTGTAAGTTTTTGTGTGTCTAAGCTTTTTTTTGTTGGTGTAAGTTTTTTGTTTGTTTGTGTGTAAGTTTGTGTGTGTGTGTGTGTGTGTGTAAGTTTTTGTGTGTGTAAGTTTTTTTTTTGTGTGTGTGTGTGTGTAAGTTTGTGTTTGTGTGTGTGTGTGTGTGTGTGTGTGTGTAATTTTTTGTGTGTGTTATTTTTTGCGTGTGTGTGTAAGTTTTCGTGTGTGTGTTAGTTTGTGTGTGTGTGTGTTATTTTATGTGTGTGTGTGTGTGTAAGTCTTTGTGTGTGTGTGTGAGTTTTTGTGTGTTCTAGTTTGTGTGTGTGTGTTAGTTTTTTTGTTTGTGGCTGTTTTTTGTTTTTGTTTTTAATTTTTTTTGTTGTTTTTTTTTTTTTTTTGGTTTTTTCTTGTTTTTTTTTTTATTTTTGTTTTTTTTCGTTTGTTTGTGGTTGTTTTTAATTTTTTTTGTGTTTGTATTTTTTTGTGTGTTTGTTTTTTTTTGTGTGTTTGTTTTTTTTTTTTTGTGTGTGTAAGTTTGTGTGTGTGTGTGTAATTTTTTTCGTGTGTGTAAGTTTTAATGTGTGTGTAAGTTTTTGTGTGTAATTAGTTTTTTTGTGTTTGTGTAAGTTTTTTTGTGTCTTTAAGTTTTTGTGTGTTTGTAAATATGTGTGTGTGTGTGTAAGTTTTTGGGTGTGTGTGTAAGTTTATGTGTGTGTGTAAGTTTCTGTGTGTGTGTAAGCCTTTGTGTGTGTGTTTGTTTTTGTGTGTGTGTGTTTTTTTATGTTTGTGTTTTATTTTTTGTGTGTGTGTAAGTCTTTGTGTGTGTGTTAGTTTTTTTTGTGTGTGTTATTTTTTGTGTGTGTGTGTAAGTTTTTTGTGTGTGTTTAAGTTTTTGTGTGTGTGTAAGTTTTTGTGTGTGTGTAAGTTTTTGTGTGTGTGTAAGTTTTTTTTGTGTGTGTAAGTTATTTTTTTTTTTTAATTTTTTGTTTTTTTTTTAGCTTTTTTGTGTTTTTTTAATATTGTTTGTGTTTTTGTAAGTTTATATGTGTGTGTAATTTTTTGTGTGTGTGTGTTAGTTTTTTTTTGTGTGTAAGTTTTTGTGTGTGTGTTAGTTTTTGTGTGTGTGTAAGTTTTTTTTGTGTGTGTAAGTTTTTGTGTGTGTGTGTGTGTAAGCTTTTGTGTGTGTGTGTGAGTTTTTGTGTGTGTACCCATATCAATTCTATTTTCCTAAAATAATATAAAAATTTCCACTTCAATTCAGATTTTTCTCAAACAGATGAAAGAATTTAAAATACTGTTCTAAATTTTTCATAGAAGATGGAAAAGTTCAAGTTCTTTTCTGAATTTTACCAAAGAACATAATTCAATTCTAATTTCTCCAGAGAAAATAAAAAGCTTCCACTTCAGTTTTAAGTTCACCAAGACATGAAAAATTTAAAGTTCACTTCTAAATTTTTCCGTAGAAGATAGGAAAAGTTATACTATGATTCTGATTATTTTCCATGAAGATAAAAAGTTTCACTTTAATTCTAAATTTTCTTCAATTCAATTCCGACCTTTCTCAAAGAGATGAAAAAAATTAAAGTTCTGTTCCAAATATTTTCCCGGAAGAAGAAAAGTTCAACTTCGATTCTGAATTTTCTCAATGAAAATGAAATAAGTTATGGATCAATTCTATTTTCCTAAAATAATATAAAATTTTACACTTCCGTTCAGATTTTTCTCTAAGAGATGAAAAAATTTAAAATACTGTTCCAATTTTTTCATAGAAGATAGAAAAGTTCAAGTTCTCTTCTGAATTTTACCAAAGAAAATAATTCAATTCTAATTTCTCCAGAGAAAATAAAAAGCTTCCACAGATTATTTTCCATGAAGATAAAAAGTTTCACTTTAATTCTAAATTTTCTTAAATTCAATTCCTACCTTTCTCAAAGAGATGAAAAAATTTAAAGTTCAGTTCTAAATTTTTCCGTAGAAGATTGGAAAAGTTATACTAAGATTGTGATTATTTTCTGTGAAGATGAAAAGTTTCACTTTAATTCTAAATTTTCTTAAATTCATTTCCGACTTTTCACATATAGATGAAAAAATATAAAGTTCTGTTCCAAATTTTTCATTGAAGATAGGAAAAGTTATACTTTGATCGTGAATATTCAAGTTCTATTCTTAATTTTACCAAAGAACATAATTCAATTCTAATTTCTCCAGAGTAAATAAAAAGCAAAGTAAACTAGAACTCTAACAAAAAAAAGCGGCGCATTCCTGCGGCACATTCCTGCGGCGCATCCCTGCGGCGCATTCCTGCGGCACATCCCTGCGGCGCATTCCTGCGGCGCATTCCTGCGGCGCATCCCTGTGGCGCATCCCTGCGGCGCTTCCCCCGACCCGCGGCGCATCCCCCTGCGGCGCATCCCCATGCGGCGCATTCCTGGCCCGCGGCACTTCTCGGGCCCGGGGGAACTTTGAGGACCGGGGGGAGGGCCTCTGGGGTCTGGGGTGCCCTTTGGGGGTCCGGGGGCCCTTTGAGGACCAGAGGAGGGCCTTTGAGGGTCTGAGGAGGGCGTTTGGGGGGCTGGGGCTCTTTGGGAGCTTGGGGGTCCTTTGGGGATCGGGGGCTTCCTTCGGGGTTGGGGTGGGGGATCGGAACCCTTTGGGGTTGGGGTAGGAGGATTGGAACCCTTTGGGGCTGGGGTAGGAGGATTGGAACCCTTTGGGGTTGGGTTAGAGGACCTCACAACACTGTTCAAATGAAACTTGTGTATTATAACGACCACAGAGTTTCACCATTAAATTCTCTTCTAAAATCTCTTCAAAAATCATCTTTTAAAATGTCTCTAACTGTTTCGCCGAAATAGTTCCATAACCTGTCTAAAACAGTTTCGCCCAAATAATCCCTAAACGTAATTTCAGCGTGTTCCTTTTGTTTTTGGCATCTCTGCGCTAATGCATTTCAAATTAATAAGAAACCTGATTCCCGCGCTAAAACAATTCATCGCTAAGATGTTTCTTGGAGAATTGTTTCCATGGCCTTTGGCTATTAATATCCTTTGGAGTTCGGCCAAAAGAGTTGTTTCCGAGGCAATGACATTAATGACTTGGATCAATTCCTGGAGAATCGTTTCTATGCGAAAATTTTTAAAGTCTGACAGATGATGTCATTGGTTGATTGATCTGTCAAGAAAGGGGAATTAATTTGTTGTTTCTAAGGCGAATTATTGATTCACGATAGGTGAATTGAGGTCGACAGCACAGGTGTTCCAAGGTAGATGTTGTTGTTGTTGTAAGTGCACGCTCTCAGCGAATGTCAAGGTCGATGTTGTTGTTGTTGACACACTTTGATTACGCAATCAATTTAGGTCATTGACCCCATTAACCACGTGTTCTCCCTAGGGAGGCTATGCCCTTATTTGGGTGTGCAAAAAAGTTGTAGATGGCAGCAGGGGTGAGGGATAGGACCTCCTGAGGCCCTTCTACTATTATCAGGGAACTGAAGCACACATTTGTAAAATAGACCTTCGTCTATTTTACAACGGACTTCTGAAGCCTCATATCCAATATTGTGCGACAATTTGGCAGTCAACGTTCAAATCACACCTGAAGAGACTTGTCTGTAATTTGGCATCATTATAGAAGCACGAATGATCATTGGGAACTTTTTAAGAGTTTACCTTATTTAGAAACATTATACAGGGTTTAGATACTAATTTCAGATGCTAGAATCTTTCAAATTTCAGAATCAGATTTGATTAAGCAACTGCGGACAACTTTTAAATTTGTAACGTTTACATCCTTTGGTAATTGCGATGGTACGTTATTGCGAGATTCTCAAAGGAGGAAACTGGGAGTACTCCTCCTTTGTGGAGTCATTTGAGTGTCTGACAACAGAATACAGGGAGTGTGACCATTGATGACAGCTCACGAAAGTGTAAGGAGGGAGGGGGCGAAATGTATTTTTTAAAACCTTGGGGGGCGATTTCGTATTTTTTTTTTACCTTTCAAAAGGTATTTTTCAATGAAAATAGAAAAAAGTGGTATTTTTCAAAACCTCGGAGGGCCAGTGCCTACTCCCTCATATGTATCAGGGTACAAATCTAGAGTTTCTATCAGTAACTAATATTTATTATTAGTTGAATGTTAGTTCTACGTTTAAGTGGAAGGGGTGGAGATATTCTTGACCATTATTTTTAAGCCAGGGCTCCCGCTTCTACTCGTATTTTTTACAGTAGGCTACTTCATTTTGCATTTCTTTTTCTTTTTGAGATTTCATTTTGGAGATTTTAAAACTATTAGACCTGCTTTATTACTTTATGTCTATTAAATTTTAGGTTTTTACTCTTTTTTTTCTTGCAGTGCTTAGAGATTGTCGCTACGGAAACACGGATTTTATGACCAAAATGGAAAGACATGATAACGTGGGTAAAAAACACGAATTATCAGGTTTCCATTTTCATTTTTTTTTTCTTTTTCTTTAAAAATCCAAACTGAGTGGTAGCACCCCTGAACCAAGTACTTGCATTTTGTCTAGTTGAACGCTCTAATAATTTTTTATGCTATTTTCACTCACAGGAGGACACTTTCTCCTTGACAGAAAATTGATAAATTTTGACACCTATCCTTCTGTGCGCAGTTGAGCACAATAGCTTTTTTCACAAACATTTATTTTCACTATTACTAACTGTTACAATGAACAGAAGTTGAATCCTCAAGTATTATATTTCATTTTTAAACTAAGTTCAGACCGCAATCCTGTAATAGAGCAAACTTGACCTTAACCAAATGAGAAACTTTGTCACGAGAAAGTGAATGTAGCCTACCACATAATGTGGTACATAAATTTTAAGTTCAATCTGTGTCCCAGCTAGTCGACCGATCCCCATAAGACCATACTGTTTACAGGCTTGTGGACATAATAGACCCAGAAGTTGTATCGGCACGGCAATCCGAATATCCCGTCATATGGTCGTTTTGGGAAAAGTTTGGGTACACCTCTCGGGATTTTGGACTGACTGAAAAACACGCATTGACGTTGCTTTGTCCGAATCATGGGTTGGCCAGTGGAAGAAACCAGATTGATTTACTGGTGCCGTGTAGCACTCATTAATACGTCAAATGTAGTACCAAAGTTCGCAAGCGTTCTTCAAGTCATTTTCGAAGTACTTCAAGAAGCAGTATCTTTGGACTTCCTTATCCAAACATCCGTTGTAGAAAAACTTTGTAGCGCCTAAAAAGGAGGGGGGGGAATAAAGCAAGAAATTTGCTCAAAACGTAACCTTAGCTGCGACAATTTCTGTGAAATGTGGGATAAAGCGTAAAAGCCACTGCTATTCAGCAAGAGTTTAAGAAGAAATGAAGTTAGTAAAATTTGATATGACAGCGATGATTCGGATAAAAAACTCTTAGACGGGAATAGAATGATACCCAAGCCTGTGGAACAGAAGCTCGTGTCCTGGAATAGCTTTATCTTGTAACTAGCTAGTTTTGTCATATTGTTGGTACGTGTTTTCGTGTGTATACCCGGAAATCAAGGGAGCAGCCCCTCTGACTTGATATTATTCAAGCCTTAGTTAGATATCCACCATAAAACTTCCATTATATTTATTCTTTTCAGGATCATACCTTACTATGGCTGTGCTCTTTCTTGACATTCAAATACCTCGTTTCAGCGCTGATGGAATGAAAACACTGTTTTACACTCCATTTGACCGAGTCCATCCATTTGAAATTTTGCTAATTCATTTTCAATTGTGTTTATTCAGTTCATTATTCAGTTCCGTTTGTCATCTATTTGACGTTAGGTCAGAAGACATTCCTATAGGAAGGGGGGTGCACAAAGCCTCCAAAAGGGGTTTTTTTAGGCCAATTTTTCCAACTTTTATGAGAGGTCCCTCAGAATCTATATATTCTGAAGATTAAGCATGCAATATGACTACTGCGAGTTAACAGATCCCCGCTTATCGCAGCTTTTTTTTACAATGACATACATGAATACGATAACAATAGTTATGCTTATTTACACAAAAATGAGAGGGGTGTGACGATCCCCTCAGCCTAATATTTTTTTGAAGAACAACCGCTGAAAACGTCAAAAATATTACCTTAATATAGCAGTAGGGATTGAAGGATTAGTAACCCTACTTACATTTATGACAGTGGGAATTTCTTGTAGGAAGTTTACCTGACTATCAAACAGTTCGTGGTAAGGAACCCTAAGTAAGGAGTGGCATGGCTCAACAGTAACTGAAACTATAAGAAACAGAATTTCGATATCAACAGACATATCTAAAGAATAGACTTGTTATGCTGATTCGAAATATAGGAAATTCATTATGTTCAGTGTTACCCATCAAAAGCTATGTGCCTGAGAAAATTTGCCTGATTTTCCAAAAAGGGGGGGGGACACCTCTAAAAGTCAAGGGATCTTGATAAAATCACATCATCAAATTCAGCGTATCCGAGAGTCCTATTGTAGAAATTTCAAGTAATCAAAAAACTGGAGGGCAAAAAGACCCCTTTTTTCCTCACAGTCATCCGATTCTTGAGATAATTAAAGGTAATTACAATCGTGAAATCTATTTTTTTGTTCATTTTTGCTTTCTTACAAAATTTGTCTTGTAGCTTCATACCTTTTAAATAAGTGTATCATGAAGTAAGTCCAGTTTTTGCCATATTTGGACTGTATCTGTATATACAAATTGGAGGGCAACTAGACCCCTTTTTTCCTCAAAGTCTTCTGATTAAAATTTTGAGATAGCCATTTTGTTGAGCATAGCTGAAAGGACCAATAACTATGCCTTTGGAGATAACATGACTCTCCACAGCCCCTGAGGAAAGGTCTTTAAGTTATAAATTTGTCCATTGTTTACATGTAGTATTTGTTATTCGGAAGTATGCATACAATATTCAGTTGGAGGGGAATTTTACACTTGGGGAATTTCCCAGAATTCCTATACAAAATTATTTTTATTAGTCTTACTTTCTCTTTGCTGACTCAATTTTACATGCGAAGATGTTAAGGGGAATTGTCTGGGGGGAACTTTTTACCGGGTTGGAGTTGTCTAGAGCATCTTTCCGTAGGAGGGTGATTTTTCACGGGAGGAATTCGCCATGTGGGAGTTTTCCACGGGATAAATTTTCCAGAGGGAATTTTCTGCGGGAGCATTCTATTAGGGGGCGGGGTATTTGCGGGATAGCTTTTCCACTGAGTTGGTGATTTTCGGATTGATTTTAAAAATAATCTTTTCAAATGAATGTTTTTTTTGCAAATGAAAGTGTGCTAAGAAATTTTTTTTCCCTGGAACCGTCCGCAAGAATTTTTTTTTTGGGGGCGGGGGGGACTTTTTAGCTAGAATGGAATTGGCTGGGAGGAATTTTTTTCGGTGGGGGCGAGGATTTTACGTGGGAATAACTTTCCATGGAGGGATTATCCGTGGGGAGGAGGAATTTTCTATGTAGGGGAAGACGGATTTCCCGGCATTATGTAAAAACAATCGGAAATTAAAACGATCGGAAATGACTAAGCATGCACAGTGAATTCACTTAGATGACAGTACCTTATTGTTTTATTTCTTAATCTGTCACGGTTCATCTCTAAGTTTAGCAAACTAATTTATTTTTCATGGTTATGATTATTAATATCATTTTCTATATCACAGTGAAATATTTCATTCAGTTGCGCTATTCTCAAGTTTCTTGAGAATAGCGCTATTCTGAAAGTGCGCTATTTGGTACAATTTTTTTCCCTGTCAAGTAAGAGGAAAGACTGTCGTGTGTCTATATCTGCAGGGTTGCCACCGCCATGGATTTATTCATGAAAACGTTGATTTTTCAACCCCTGGCATGGATTTTGGAAATGCCATGGATTTGCATGAATTTTTCAATAAAAAAACTGGATTTTTCAAGAAAACATGGATTCTTTTTTCACAGGGTATGGAATTGGCGTCGCTCAGAAAATCAATCTTTACGGCGAGCCAAAATGAATTAGCGGACCTGCTGTCTCACTACTCTTACATCTGTGGCCATATATGGCGCTCCAGCTCCAGCTCAGCTGGACCAGCTGACGTGCTGAAGAATTTCGTGAAATTAAAAAAAATTGGAATGTGATTTGTTTTGACCAGTTTTAACGTTTTATTCATGCCCCAAAACCAAAAATCTGCCCCTGCTTTTGCCACTACCAAGGTAAGTTGGAAATGGCTGTGCAGGAGAGATATGTGCAACTCCAAAGGGATATGTGATATCCCTTTAGCCAGCCTCATTGGTTTTGAGTCTGATAATGCAAGTGTAATGCTCGGTAAACAAGCGGGTCTGGCTGCGCTTTAAAAAAAGATGTGCCGTGGATCGCCATTTTCTGATGCATTTGCCATTCTTTCGCCCTGTGTTCGGCCGCAGCATGCGATGTTCTAGATCCTGAAAAAGTACAATTTACTCACGACGTGTACAATTTTGTCGCTTATAGCCCCAAAAGGAAAAGTGAATTTGCCGAGTGTCAGAAGTTCGTAGAAGTTACCGAACTCATAATAATTTACCCGTCGAAGAAACGCTGGCTAGCAATGGAGTAAGTTGTGAAGAGTTTGCTTGTGCAGTGGGATGCTCTGAAAATACATTTTCAGAGTAAGCTCACTGATAACATTCCCACAGCCGTGAGCATTCATGAGGGACTCGGGAATGTCAAGCTTCATCTTTTTTGCCTTCATCTCTTTTGGGGTATGTATTGCTTGTCGCGAACGAGTTAAACCTTGAGTTTCAAAGTGAAATTGTCAGGGTTCACCAAATTCTGAAGATAGTCTGGGAAACATTGAAGGAAATTATGCAGAACTTCAGTAAACAGGAAGTTTTAGACAGAACATACCGCTTCAAAATAAATGTACGGTCCCCGAACAATCTAAGACCTTACGAAAACGTCTACTTTCGGCCCAAGTTTCTGGCGCTCTGTGAAGGAATGAGTGGAGACGCGGATTTTAGTCGCAAGTTGATTTCCGTTAAAAATGAGTGTGTCATGTTTTACCAAAGACTGTGTGAGGAAAGCATTAGAAGGGTCGATTTCAGTGACGAGCTTTTAGTTCAGCTGGAGTGCGTTGACCCAAAGATAGCGGTAAGTGACCGTACCAATAGCTTGGTAGGAATTTACTCGCGGTTTTCCGCTACCATGAGTTTTGATATTGACCAACTCGACAGAGACTGGTGGAAGTTCAGAATTATCCGTGGTTCTCTGGGTGATTTTGTCAAAAAAAAACCAGGGGCATTTTGGTGTGAGCTTGGCAAGCTCACTGACGCTGGCAACAACCCCATGTTCATTGCGCTGCCAGCGTTCATGCAGATACTTATGTCTCTGCCACATTCATCAGCAGAAGCGGAAAGACAATTTTCGCTGCTTAAGTTGAATAAAACACATCTAAGAAACCAGCTGGATCCCGAAATGGTGTCGGCACTCATGAGAGTAAATCAATATGTCCCGGTTCCATACGAGTGGTATATCACCGATTAACTCATTAGGCGTGCTCGATGCTGGAAGTGAAAAAGGGAGAGAAGGGAAGTGCCGTCGCGAACAGAAACAATCCTTCCTTATGTGTTCGCGGGGAACCTTAAATGTTTTTTGTCGTTATTTGAAGTTCGTTATCCTTATTTGAAAATATTATTTGAAGTTCACGAATAAACCATATCTTTTTGGAATTTGAATACTGATTGTAGAATTTAGAATGCATCTATAATTTTTTTTTATATTTTCCAAATGTCGTGAATCGATAAAGTTCTGTTCAAGGCACAAGGTTAGTCAGGTTTTCATTCTTGCGTACCACGTACTTCTATCAGCAGAGAGGGAAATCACATGAGTTTTCGATTCCCGTCACCTAGCACCAGAATGCCATTTATCTCCATGTTGCAAAACATTCGAGTCGGGGCGCGAATCGGAACCCCGTTCTGTCTGAACCAAAATTAAATAACCGTAACAGAAGTAGGAAAGTCGAGCACATCTAATCAGCCTAGACCCCTCACGTTTTTTCATGCAAACAGTTTCTTCCGGCCGAATCACCTATCTTTTGTACGAAGAAATCAGCCGGAAGAAAACGGACGCCAGGGTCTAGCCTGATTTGAGACCAGCATTGCGCGTATGGCAGTTTCTAACTTCTATTACGGTTGTATACTTCTGGTCAGAACCTAGCTTTATTCTCGGTTCACAACTATATGATCTCGCGGTTTTTGTATTTATTCTCGGTTTTTCCCTAATGACGAAACATTCTACATTTTGCTGGTGGGCGAGATCAGTTGAAATATTCCAGCGCATTAGAAGAACTATCACATGAAAAAAAAAATGCAAACCGTGCACTTCAACATTGCATCTATATGAACAAACATCTATGTCATTGAAAAGCCGTACCTGCGAGCGACGCAAAGTGTCGCGAGCGGAAAATTTTTTCGTATCTTTGGCAACAGTAACAAACATGGACAAACATGGATTTTTTTTTCTTGAGCTTGTGGCAACCCTGTATATCTGTGCTGCGCGTTATAACTTCCAATATTGTGTTCCCAACAAGATATTCTGGAAAATGTGATATAAAGGTACAGCGGATGTAATTCAAAAAGCGTTATTTAAACTGTTTTGTGAAACTGATGTTTACACCTTTATCACCTTAAACAAAGTATGCTGCATCTATAAGTATCGATATACATGTGGGACTTTTTTAGGGGGATAAGGGGACAAATTCACAATTGAAAGAGAAAGATAGGTGAATAAAGAGAAAATCGTAGGAAATTAGGGGAGGCATCATAAGAAACTTGAGATTTTGATGAGGTGCACGAAGTGAAGTGTCACTCCCTCCCCCGTTGCAAGTGACTGGACTAATAAGTTTTTTTTTTCAATGGAAAATAAGTTTTTTTCAAATATATCGCATCATATCCTTAAGTCCCGAATTATTTATAAACTGAAGCTTTTCACGTCAAAATTGATTCTAACCAACCCAATAGATTTTGCCCCACAAATCTTTCTTGTACCGACAACTGGTTGGTAATTATAGATTACAGTCGTTAAATTAGTTTTTTTTCAAGGTAATTACAATCGTGAAATCTATTTTTTTGTTCATTTTTGCTTTCTTACAAAATTTGTCTTGTAGCTTCATACCTTTTAAATAAGTGTATCATGAAGTAAGTCCAGTTTTTGCCATATTTGGACTGTATCTGTATATACAAATTGGAGGGCAACTAGACCCCTTTTTTCCTCAAAGTCTTCTGATTAAAATTTTGAGATATCCATTTTGTTCAGCATAGCTGAAATGACCAACAACTATGCCTTTGGAGATAACATGACTCTGCACTGCCCCTGGGGAAAGGTCTTTAAGTTCAAAAATTTGTCCATTGTTTACGTATAATATTTGTTATTGGGAAGTATGCATACAATATTGATGGGTAGGGGGGGGGGTCAATTTTCTTCTTAGGGGATTTTCCACGGAGAGGATTTTCCATGGGGAAGGAAGTTTCCGGGGGATGAAATTTACAGGAGAAGTTTTACACTGGGGGAATTTTCCAGAATTCATATTCAAAGTTCTTTTTATTAATCTTACTTTCTCTTTACCGCCTCAGTTTTACATGTGGAGATGTTAAGAACAATGGTCTGGGGGGGGGGACTTTTTACCGGTCTGGAGTTGTCTAGAACATCTTTCCGTAGGAGGGGGATTTTTTGCGGGAGAAATTTGCCATGGGGGAGTTTTCCACGGGATAGATTCTCCAGAGGGAATTTTCTGCGGGATCATCTTTCTATTAGGGGGCGGGGTATTTGCGGGATAACTTTTCCACTGAGGTGGGGATTTCCGGATTGATTAAGGTTTATTCCAAATGAAAGTGTGCTAAGGTAAAAAAATTTCCCCTGGAACCGTCCGCAAGAAATTATCCGGGGGGGGGGAGGGAATTTCAGCTAGAATGGAATATTCTGGGAGGAATGTTTGTTGGGGGCGAGGATTTTACATGTGAATAACTTTCCATGGAGGGATGATCAAAGAGAAATTTCTAAGGAGGGGGAGAAGGATTTCCGGGCATTATGTAAAACGATCGGAAATTAAATTCAAAAAAAGTTTTTTTTTTCAACTGAAAATAAAGAGTAACATCAAAACTTAAAAGGAACAGAAATCATTACTTGTATGAGGGGGACTACCCCCTTCTCAATACCTCGCTCTTTACGCTAACGTTTGAGTTTTTGTCCCGATTCTTTAAGAACGAAACACAAGGAGCGTTTAGTTAGAATGATAAGGTTAAAAAAATAAAAAGATCAGAAAACTGTAGCACAAAGAGCGAGGAATTGAGAAGGTGGCAGCCCCCCTCATATAATTCATAATTTCTTTTTATTTTAAGTTTTCATGTTGCTCCTTATTTAATAGCTAAAAGCTTTTGTTACATTTCGACCAAACTTTATCAGGATTAACATTTAGAGTTCTATTCCTGACCTCTAGAGTTCAAGACCGATCTAACGCCTCTTGGGGAAGAGGAGGAATGACTCTAATTTCTTGGCTTCAATGAATTTCTCAAAACTGTTGTCAGATCTCAATGAAACTCAACAAGGAGTAAGACCTAGTTTTCTAGTTGTATTTTTTGGATGTTAGGACCGTTTTTATCTTTGTGGGAGGAGAGAACAGAGGGCCCTATGGTTTTGCCATCAGCACATCTACCAAAATGGTACATCGGACACTAAACAAACTGTGAGGGAATTGAGAATTAGTGTCCATAGTTGTGCTGACTGATGTCTAGGTGACTGATGACTGATGTCCAACCTCTGTGGATGGTAAGAGTTCCGATGAATTTAACACTAGGAAAATAACAATAACCGGTTCCTGGATCTCAACCAAAATTGGTGGAAAGTTGGAATATAGTAATTGTCGAATTATACCCCCTTTTAGAGGGTTCATACCTGATTTGACATTTGTCGGGAGAGGGGGTCCTTCTTTCTTGACTTTATATCATCTGTCAAAATGGATCTAAATCTGGCAAATGGGTTGTCAGATGTTAACAAGACTAGAATGAAGAAAATGCATTATAAATAATTTCTGAGAATTATCCTTACTTGTGTTTTTGGGACAGTAAGCAGTTCCTCCATATGTGGTAAAAACGGGCAGGGACTTGCAATTGTTTTAATTAAGACATATACAAGAACGCCCTGTCAAGTTTCAGCCACGTTTTACAGAAAATGATAACAGATTTCCACTGGACCCGCAAAAGAACTTGCCCTCCGGAGGTGAAAGGCTGATCATCAGAACATCTACCAAATCAACTGAAGTTGGTAAGTTGTTACGGTCAGCGTCTCGGATTGGCCTACTCGGAGTACGAGGCCAATTTAACCTCTCTTTGGGGAGGTGGGGGTACCTATATTCTAGTCATTATTGTATCCAACAAAAGTTGATTCTCAATCAGATCTAGTCAGAGATGAGCCATCAAACTTGGTATGTCCTAGTTATGTCTTTTTGGATTCTGGGTCCATTCAACCTATGTGGGGAAGAAGACGAGGAATTCTTAAATTATTTGTATTAAAACAACTAACAAACGGGCTCGTAAAAGTTTTTTTTAAGTAAAAGCTAGACAAATAGTTATAAATTTTTAATTTATTTGCTAGGTTAGACCTTTTTGGGGGGAGAAGAAGGATATCAAAGTCTCTATTAATTCGTAAAACCCTCGGGCAGGTTGGGAGAATTTCTTCAATAAAGCATGGCCAACCGGTATAATCATGATTTCGGTCCTTTATTTTCGATCTTACCTCTGCGAGGGGGTACATTTTTCTCCTCCGAACAATGGCTGGAGCAATAGCTAAAGGGTTGTAAAAAGCGAATTACGGCCTATAGTAGCAGAAAGTTTAAAAACGCGGTTTTTAAGGAACTGTCTGGTGAAAAAAAATCCCAAGGAACGTTAATTCAGACATAAGAGCTTAATATGCCTTCTATAGTAGAAAAAATAAAATATAAATGCAAAAACATCTCAATATCATGACTAACCATATACAGTGAATTCACTTAGATGACAGCGCCTTATTGCTTTATTTCTTAATCTGTCACGGTTCATCTATGAGTTTAGCAAACTAATCAATTTTCCATGGTTATGATTATTAATATCATTTTCTATATCACAGTGAAATATTTCATTCTAAGACATCTGATAATGTCTAATGTCATTGATTTTTTTTGTGTTGGCGCCCATTAAAACATGGAAATTGTACAGGCCAGACATTAGTTTTTACAATTATATTTTAAGTCATCTTGGCGCCAAAGTCTTATATGTTGACGGTTCTCGTGCGCTATTTGGAACAATTTTTTTCCCTGTCAAGCAAGAGGAAAGACTGTCGTATGTCTATCTATATCTGTGCTGCGCGTTATAACTTCCAATAATTTGTTCCCAACAAGATATTCCAGAAAATGTGATAGAAAGGTACAGCTGATGTAATTCAAAAAGCGTTATATAAACAGTTTTGTGAAACTGATGTTTACACCAATATCACCTTAAACACAGTATGCTGCATCTATAAGTATCGATATATATGTGGGACTTGTTTAGGGGGAGAAGGGAACACATTCACAATTGAAAGAGAAAGATAGGTGAATAAAGAGAAAATCGTAAGAAATTAGGGGAGACATCCTAAGAAACTTGAGATTTTGATGAGGTGCAGGAAGTGAAATGCCACTCCCTTCCCCGTTGCAACTGCCTGGACTGGTCAAATCAATTTTACAATATCTCATACCATATTCAGGACATTAAGAGAATGATTTTTTTTAAATATACCTTTCCATATCCTTAAGTCCCAAATTATTTATAAACTGAAGCTTTTCGTGTCAAAATCGATTCTACCCAACCCAATCGATTTTGCCCCACAAATCTTTCTTGTACCGACAACTGGTTGGTAATTACAATCGTAAAATTTTTTTTTTTTTGCTTTCTTACAAATTT
Source organism: Artemia sp. Qi Xiang Cuo (assembly GCF_049724085.1). Classification (NCBI taxonomy): domain Eukaryota; kingdom Metazoa; phylum Arthropoda; class Branchiopoda; order Anostraca; family Artemiidae; genus Artemia; species Artemia sp. Qi Xiang Cuo. The sequence goes on from NC_142811.1 coordinate 26,891,653, forward strand.
GCCTTGTAGCTTCATACCTTTTAAATAAGAGTATCATGAAGTAAGTCCAGTTTTTGCCATATTTAGACTGTATGTGTCTACAATACAGATAAATACCCCTAAAATTAAGGGTATGAATTATCCCAAAGCTGGGGTATGAAAAACAGGGTTCTATAACATTGTCAACGACTATTGAAAGGAATTTTAAGACGATTCAATTTAATTCAATTCAATTCAATTTATTAAATACTACAATAAATACATAAATACACTTAAGCGCTAGAGGTCCCAAGAAGCATAGCTTGTAGAGGACCTCCTATCAATCACAAAATCCATACAAAACAAATCAGGGAAGGAAAAAAAAATACAACCATATCTCAAAAATATAAACACAATGCAAGAAAAAAAAAAAAAAAAAAAAAAAAAAAAAAAAACAACTGCTACACAATAACCTTTGACTTAAATTTATCTGAACTGAAAATGTCCTGTAATTTATTAAATCTCCAAACCATTAATAATATTATTAAACAGCGGGGTTCGAATCTCATTCAACATAATGAGAGAGGAGAAAAGAAAAAAAAATATATAAAAAAAAGCGGAATAAATAAATAAAGCAAAATGAATAAGGAAATAAAGAAAAAAACGAAATTACTTCAAGCCTTAGAGAATATTTTTCTGCAAAGGGAAGAAGAGTTTTTGATAAGAGAAAGTTCACTGGGAATAGAGTTCCAAAGAGCAATTGCTCTATAAATTGGTGACCTCTGAGCTGCTGAGGATAACTTTTTAGGCAGCCGAAATTGGTGAACAGAGCTCCGAAGCAAAGTCTGGCACTTACGTGTTGATGCTAGATCAGAGTAGGATAAGATATTTGGAGGAAGCGAGAAATTAAAGGCTCGATGAGCTAGTTTTAGGTTCTGCTTCTGGATAACCACGTCTAAGGCATCTAGACCTGTATCACTGTAAAGATCAGCTGTAGCATAGAGTCGGGGAAGGTGAAAAGTTGCCTTCACCGCTCTATTCTGTGCTGTTCGGAGTCGCCGAAGGGAAGAATAGTTAGTATTGCCCCATACAGTGCAGCAATAAGGAAGATAAGGAAGGACAAATGCATAGTAAAGAGAAAGCATTACATCGGGAGGATGAAATTGATTGGCACGATGAAGCATAGACACTTGCCGAGAAATTATAGAATGTGTATAGGAAATATGAGTTTTGAAAGAAAGAAAACAATCAACATGCACACCAAGAAGTTTAACACAAGAGCACTGGGGAAGCATATCAGTGCTATAAAAAACGAATATTGTTGGGGAAGGTTCAGATACGTGGTATGGGGTTCGAAAATGAATAATGCTACTCTTGGAGCTATTTAACAGCATCCTGTTCTGCTCACACCAATCACGCACATGGTTGAGCAGAAGCTGAGCCTTAGCAGCAGCAGAGGGCAGATAATTGGAAACCACGAAAAAATTACTATCGTCTGCAAACAAAACAGTGTGGGTATCAAGGTTAGGAGATGGAGGAAGGTTATTAATATAAATAAGAAAGAAGAGTGGTCCCAAAACTGAGCCTTGAGGTACCCCTTTGGAAACCGAAGCTAGATCAGAACATTTCCCACCATAACACACAAACTGAGATCTATTAGACAGGTAAGATTTAAACCATTCAAAGGCAATTCCCCGAACTCCAAGTAGAGACAGTTTTCCCAGTAAGACAAAATGATCTACCATGTTGAAAGCCTTATAAAAATCAAGAAATAGTCCTAGAACACAACGACCCTTGTCTATGTTGACACGCACGAATTCTGTAATGTCAACTAGAGCACATGCAGTAGAGAGTTTAGGTCGGAAGCCATACTGGTGATCAGACAGAACAAAACCGCTTCCAGTTGAAGCACCAGTAGACAGGAATGAAAAAAACCTCTTATGCACAACTTTTTCAAGCAATTTCGAGAAAATTGGGAGAATTGATATAGGTCTATAATTTGACACTAAGCTGGGGTCACCCTTCTTAAAAAGAGGGATTACTTTTGTAATTTTAAACAAATCAGGGTAAACACCTTTTGAAATACATAGATTAAAAATAAGGGTAAGAGGTTCAACAACATAAGAAGAAACAGACTTAAGCACATGGTTTGTTAGTCCAAGCGCATCAGCTGTGTTACTGCTACTTAAAGAAGAAATAAAATCACAGATCTCTATGCTTGTACAAGAAGTTAGAAAAATACTTCTCTCAGCTGGTGAAGATTTACCTAGTTTAGGAAAGGAGGGGGTCTTAACATTTGGTAGGGTGGTAAAGTAAGAGTTGAAGGCACTAGGTACAGCTACTTTTTCAATAGTTGAACTATCTGCATTCTTGAAGGCAGTAGGCTGTTTCTTTGATTGTTTCCTACGAGATAAAGCTTCATTAACTACACTCCAAACTTTCTGTAAATTACCTTTGCAGTCCTGAATTTTCAAAAAAAAATAATTCTTCTTAGCTAGTCTAATTGTTGATGTTAATACATTCTTATAATGCTTATAATTTGATAAATCATCAGGATCAAGGCTTTTGCAAGCCAGCTTAAAAAGCTTTGACTTCTGAATTGTTGATCTCACAAGACTAGGAGACATCCAAGGCATCTTGGGTTTATATTTACTTGAAGATTTTACAAGGGGAAAATTTTTTTCAATTAATGCTGTCAGCCGACTTATTAATGAGGCTGAAGCCCTATTAACATCATCAGAATTCATTACTGAACACCAATCACTAGCACTAAGATCAGACATAAGACTATAAATTCTTGAATAAGACTCACCTCTGGTATCCTCTTGGCTCAGCATTTTTATTTTGGGAACAGAACAATAAATTGGAAAATGGTCAGAAAGATCAGAGAAAATAATACCAGAGGAAAATTTAATATCATTTTTAGAAGACAGCAAATTTTTGTCAATCAGTGTTGCAGAAGATATGACTAGATCAACACGAGTAGGAAAGAAAATACAAGGAAGAAGGCCAGAGGAAGAAATAGATTAAAAAAAGGTCAGAATCATCATCACACCAAATTTTCAATAAATTGCAGTTAAAGTCTCCAAGTATAAAAACATTTCTTGGAGCAAGCTTATCAACTGAGTACATTTCATCAATTAATTCAGGAAATTTCGCAATTGGGAAAGGTGGAGGCTTATAAAATAAACAAATAATGTCACAACTTACTGTATCACATGACAGGTCAACAATCAAAGTATACACACTTCTATTATTTATGACTGGATCAAAAATCTTCTCAAGATCTGTACGTCTCACAACATTAAGATTACTTCTGACAAAAAGGGATATACCACCTGAGTACTTAGTTAGAGATATAGTTGAGTGGTATGCAGTAAAATCTGGTATGTCATACAAAGACATATCATCACTTGAAGACAGCCAGGTCTCTGTGAGACCTACTACATCATAAGGGCAGTTGATACCACCAACATATTGCAGAACATTATCCCATTTGTACCTTAAACCTTGCTCATTCAAAGTATACACATTAAAGTTTTTAACCGAAGACATTGAAAGCAGCACTTTTTCGAAATAATGTTGATTAGAATGGTAACAACAGTCAGACTGATGAAGAGATTTTAACAGAGGATCATTTTCACTATCATCACTAGAAACAAAAGGTGAATCAAAACACACTGAATTTAGAAGAGAAAGTTTACTTAGGAAAGAAAAAGAATCCTTTGTAGGAAAATATACATTAATAAAAACACAGCCCTCAACACGAATCGCCGGAAAATTATCATTGACTTCAAATACACTAGATCTTAGAGTCGAACGAACGAAAGTAGCAATACCACCAGAGGGTCGCCCTTTTCCACTTAGCTGCTTCACTGAAACTGAATAAACCGATACTAAACTATTAAAACTATGAATACTTTTACTGCGGTTTGTGACGAAATGTTCTTGTAAACAGACAACTTCATTTTGCTCAAATACAACATCTAAGATCGGAATTTTATTGGCGAACGAGCCATTAATGTTCCACGATAAACATTTAACTGCAGAAGCTTCAGAAGTCATTTCTTCTGTGGATTACGGTTTGAGGGACATTTTACACTGTAAAACGTGTAACTGCCAATTTTGCATTCAACGCAGAATGTCGGCTGACTGCATGGTTCATCTCGCGTAGAACGATGTTCATTTGAGGCACATCTAGAGCATAAAGGTTCAGCCATACACTGGGAAGCGAGGTGACCGATTTTGTGACAGTTATAGCATCGTCTTGGCAAGAACTTAAACGGATCAGCAGGTAGACGCTCGTAGCCGAAAATCACCAAAACACTCAGAAATTGTTGGAGCTCACTGATAGTGTCAAAATACACTTTGAAAGAAGGGGATTTTCCGCATTGTTCTGTCTTCGTACTATTAGAGATCACATTTTTTAGTCCTTCACAGTTTATATTCTCAGCGACATTTCGTTTCAGAGCTATGTGCAGGTGTTCACGAACAGCAATTTTGAGATCGGGCGCGGAAGATTTCGCTTTCTCAACGATTTTTGTTGCTGCAGCTTTCGACCTGACCCCAAGCTTCCATTTATTTGTAGATTTGCGAAGTTCGCCAATGTCATTTGCATTTTCATAGAAACTGTCTGTGAAAGCTTTCTGGTCATTTGGGCCATTGAACTCCTTGGGGGGATTTTTCAAGACAACAGAATAGGAAGAATCTTTGGGGTTGGACGTTTCAGGTGCACTACGACTGCTTGTGAAAATACTGACGGCTGGAGCGGACTGCGTTGCTAAAAAACTATCAAGCTTCCGAGCGAGTTCATTTGCTTTGGCAGTAACTGTTGCATTCACCGCATCTCCGATGACGGGAAGCGAGCAGGGGTTAAAGATGACAAATTTTGGCATGCTCACATTATTTTTCGCAGCTGCTACTAGAAGTTTGCACATTTCAATGATATTGTCTTCATCTTTAGAGTAGGTCATAAGACGATTCGTAATATTCAACTCAGTATGAAGGCTTCGCTTTGCCTTTATAACATCTTCATGTGTTTAGAAAGCGACACACGCTTTTACGATACAGTCCAATTTTATTCCGTCTGTAAGTGCTCTCGTAATACAATTCAGTAACGGATTCAAAATCATTTTTTCACTTTCAGCCATCGTAGGTCCAAGCGTAATCAAATCTCAATATAAAGTCAGAAAACAAAGACTTACCCGCAAGGGGGGCTTTTTAAGTCCCCCCCCCACATTCAAGTAAAGGCCTTATAATTATCCAAATGAAATAATTCAATCCAAATGAAATAGTACAAATAGTTCAATCACACAGCCTGACAGTCAATATAACCAAAAATCGGTCACATTATTTTTCGCAGCTGCAACTAGAAGTTTGCATATTTCAATGATATTGTCTTCATCTTTAGAGTAGGTCATAAGACGATTCGTAATATTCAACTCAGTATGATGGATTCGCTTTGCCTTTATAGCATCTTCATGTGTATATAAAGCAACACGCGCTTTTACGATACAGTCCAATTTTATTCCATCTGTAAGTGCTCTCGTAACGCAATTCAGTAACGGATTCAAAATCATTTTTTCACTTTCAGCCATCGTAGGTCCAAGCGTAATCAAATCTCAATATAAAGTCAGAAAACAAAAACTTTCCCGCAAGGGGGGCTTTTTTAAGTCCCCCCACTTTCCAATAAACGCCTTATAATTATCCAAATGAAATAATACAATCCAAATGAAATAGTACAAATAGTTCAATCACATAGCCTGACAGTCAATATAACCAAAAATCGTTTTTTTCAACAGATAAATTAAAAAAAACTTTCCGAAAAATAGGTTTTTCAAAGAAAAGTAAAGGCCATTTTAAACTTAAGCTCAGGAGATACAAATACCTGTTAAAATTCAAACTCAAAACGACCAGAAATTTCTATTAAAGAATAAATGAAACCCAAAACGAACAGAAATTAAATAAACAATCATAGCAAAAAACATACAACATGTAATAATATAAATGAATAAATTGATCTTTAAGCGAGTAATGTTTAGATTGAATATGAAAATCAAGCTTAAAATGAAAACAAATATTTTGCTATTAAAGTATAAATGAAACTTAAAACGAACAGAAATTAAATAAACAATCAATGCGAACAAACATACAATATATATTAATGTAAATGAATAAATAAATCTTAAAACGAGTGAAACTTGTAGTGAAACTATATATGCTTGTAGTGAAACTACATTTGTCTTGACCAATCTTGAAAAGAACTAATAAATTAAACTGAATATTTGATGCATAATGATATTAATTGCTAAAAGCTCATCAGTTCAAAATTTTACTGTAATTTTAATATTTATTTTCAATATTAAGTTCAAGAGAGAACATTTGTAATATAATTCGTTTTCCAAGCATACAACTACCTCAAATCAGTATCAATAAATAAATGAAACCCAAAATGAACAAAAATTAAAATAAATATTAGAGTCAAACTCAAAATGAGCATAGATTAATGTGAGAAGGGTTCAAATCCCCTATGCTTTCTAAAACCCAGAATATAATTTGTACTTTACTGAAAAAAAAATCAAATGAGTTTACTGGAAAAAAATGTGCATTGTCAATTTAATATACATATACTGATATTTATTCCCTAAAATCTTAATTAATTTTTGATTTCTGAAAGTTAAATAAGTGAAAATATTTCGAAGAATTGTTTTCAGTAAAGCGCCAATGACGCTTAGGTTTTAGGCTTCTGCAGTGAGACGATACCCAAACTCTTGTTTGTAGTTATTTTTATTCGATTTAGACTTGATTTGCATATTCAATTTAAGTTTCCTCATTTTAAGATTTATTTATTCATTTACATTAATATTTATTGTAGGTTTTCTCGCATTAATTTTTTATTTAATTTTTGATTGTTTTAAGTTTAATTTATACTTTAATAGCAAAATAATTTTAAGCTTGATTTTCATATTCAATCTAAACATTACTCGCTTTAAGATCTATTTATTCATTTATAAAATTACTTGTTGTATGCTTTTTGCTATGATTGTTTATTTAAGTTCTGTTCGTTTTGGGTTTCATTTATTCTTAAATAGTGATTGCTGGTCGTTTTAAGTTTTAATTTCAACAGGTATTTGTATCTCCTGAGCTTAAGTTTAAAAAGACCTTTACTTTTCTTTGAAAAACTCATTTTTCGGAAAGTTTTTTTTAAATTAATTTTTTTTCGTTTTTGATCGAAAAAAGTTTCAAGTTTTTATTGATGGGGGGGGGGGGTGCTTAAGGTCTGATTATTCTCGACTTTAAAAAAAGGATTTAAAACTTTCAGTTTAAATCTAATTAGTTTTTTTTCAAAGTCTTTACAATTACCTCTTTTATAAAACTCTTATATATGAACAGATGGCAACTTACATGACTCTTGGAGAGCCAATACAAACTAAGAACGGAATGAAAAAATAGCTCAATTGAGAGGGTTTAGACCTGTTCAGTTGCTGACAAAAATAAAACATGACTTTTAGGAAATGACCTTAATAGGGATTTGTGTGCAAAAGTAATTTTGCATCTATCACAGAGTATGTATTTTACCCTTATAATTGGATAATTATAATATATTTCCTATGCGTTCTTCCCATATAAAACACCTTCCCATAAGTTATAAACCCCCCTTAATAAGTTATTCCCCAGGGCATAACTTAAAACGCCTACCCCTGGGCCCTGGTGGGCTGTGTCGACACCGGAGTTTTTTGTTATCAGAACTTTGAACTATTTTAACAAAATGTCTATCTCAAAATTTTTATCTGATGCATTTAGGGAGTGGAGGAGGGGGGGGGGCTAGTTGCCCTTCAATCTCTTTTGACTCTTAAAAAAAGAACAAGAACTTTCAATTTGCAATCAAATGAGCCCTCTCTAAAGTTTTTATGAGCATCCCTTCCATAAGAAATAAAATGAAGGATTCGGAGAATCCTTAAATTACAACCCTTGCCTTGAGGGCTTTGGGGGAGTTGTAATCCTCAAAGACATAATTTTCAGAACTTAAAACTACGTTTAATAAAATGGCTGTCTTAAAATTTTGATTGGATGGGTTTTGGGAAAAGGTGGGCGTGAGAGGGGGGTTAGTTGCCCTCAAATCACTTTCGACTATTACAAAGGGCACTAGCCCTCGGAATTTCTATAAAAGCCTTCAATACTTTCGACTATTACAAAGGGCACTAGCCCTCGCCTTCTATAAAAACCTTATATGCCCCCAGGGCATAACTTAAAACCCTTGCCCTGAGGGTTATGGGGGAGTGTCCTCCTCAAAAATATATTTTCTATCTGGAAATCAACTACACTGAACAAAAATGGCTATCTAAAAATTTTGAGTGGATGTGTTTGGGGGAATTATGGGCGTAGGGGGGGGGGGGTTTGCTAGTTGCCCTCCAATCACTTCTGACTATTAAATAGGGCATTATCCATATGAATTTCCAATCGAATGAGCCTTTTTTGAAGTTTCTATGACAAAGCCTTCTATAAAAAACCTTATATGCCCCCAGGGCATAACTTAAAACCCTTGCCCTGAGGGTTTTGGGGGATTGCCCTCCTTAAAAACATGTTTTCTATATGAAAATCCACTACGCTGAACAAAATGGTTATCTCAAATTTTTGATGGGATGGTTTTGGGGGAATGTTGGGGGGGGGGGGGGGGGGCTAGTTGCCCTCCAATCACTTTCGACTATTAAAAAGGGCACTAGCCCTTTGAATTTCCAATCAAATGAGCCTTTTTTAAAGTTTCTACGACAATGCCTTCTATAAAAACCTTATATGTCCCCAGGGCATATCTGAAAACCCTTGCCCTGAAGGTTCTGGGGGAGTGTCCTCTTCAAAAATATATTTTCTATCTGGTAATCAACTACGCTGAACAAAATGGCTATCTCAAAATTTTGATTGGATGTGTTTGGGGGAAATGATGGGTGGGGGGGGGGGCTAGGTGCGCTCCAATCAATTTTGAAGATTAAAAAGGACACTAGTCCTTTGAATTTCCAATTGAATGAGCCTGTTTTGAAGTTTCTACGACAACACCTTCTATAATAACCTTATATGCCCCCAGGGCATAACTTAAAACACTTGCCTTGAGGGTTGTGGGAGAGTGTCCTCCCCAAAAACATACTTTCCATCTGGAAATCAACTACGCTGAACAAAATGGCTATCTCAAAGTTTTGATTGAATGTGTTTTGGGGAAGGATGGGTGTGGGGGACTAGTTGCCCTCCAATCATTTTCAACTATTAAAAAGGACACTAGCCCTTTAATTTCCAATCGAATGAGCCTGTTTTGAAGTTTCTACGACTCTATCTACGGCTATCTCAAAATTTTGATTGGATGTGTTTGGGGAAATGATGGGCGGGGGGCCTTTCGGGGCGCGCCCCCATATGGACACTTCACTCCCGTTTAACAATGAAAAAGATCACTCGTTCTGTATTTTTAGATTAAATGAGTCTGTTTGGAAGTTTCTACGGCAAAACCTTCTACAAAAACATAATATGACCCCAGGGAATAACTTAAAACCCTTGCCCTGAGTGTTGTGGGGAGTATCCTCCTCAAAAACATATTTTAAGTCTTGAAATCAATGGCGCTGAACAAGGTGGCTATCTCAAAATTTTGATGGGATGTGTTTGGGGAATGGTGGGGTGTGGGAGGGGGCTTGCTGCCCTCCAATCGTTTTAGACAATGAAAAAGGATCATAGAGTTCTTAATCTTCAATCAAATGAGCCCCCTTTGAAGTTTCTATGACGACCCCTTCCATATGAAGTGCCTCTCGGAAAAAAAAAATTAAAAATAATAAAACATTGGAGCCGTATGGCCTTTACTATAGGCAACGCTACAGCGTTGCCTCTGATTATCCTCTCAGAAAATAAGAGGTCTTAACACTGCATGAATGCTAAATATATATATTTAGCTATATATATATATATATATATATATATATATATATATATATATATATATATATATATATATATATATATATATATATATATATATATATATATATATATATATATATATATATATATATATATATATATATATATATATATATATATATATATATATAATATTAGGTCTATATATAGACCTAATATGGAGCCAGGGGTTGGATATTTTCATGTCCTTGGCACTTTAACATCCTGGAACTCCCTCAATTTTGCTTTTTAAATCAAAGGGACTCGGCAAAGACTCGGCAACTACCACGATTTGCTATAATGGTTACTGTTCGCCAATTAAAGGTCTTCTCGCGAAAGTGAACGAAATTAGGAAACGAAAAAGTGAACGAAAATGTGTTTCAAAATCTTGGGGGAGCAAATTTGTGCTTATTTTAATTTCTTCAATGACACTACCAAGCAGACATTTTTCGATAAAAAAAAAACTCTCCCCTCCCCCCCCCCAAAAAAAATATATTTTAAAGAACTAAGGAGGGGGCAAATGTCCCCCTCCAAATTAGCGCGATCGCGTTTTTCATTGTTTCCCATTTTTATTGTCTATTCTACAATCCCTTTCGGTCCATAGCATTAACATCTAACAAGAGAAATTTTTGAATCAGTGTCCCGATTAAAAGCAATAATATTATTACATAAAAAACCAAGAAAAAAAAATCACTATGAAACTCAAAAACTCGAATAGTGGCACATAAAGAATGTAAAAAGAAAAAAGATATGAGTGTCGAAAAAAATATTAATAGGAAATTTGTGTGTTTCCACTGTCCTTAGAAAAATCAATACAAAATGTTTTACCAAACAAACGTATTTCCATGATTCTAGGAAAGTGCTGGCCATTTTCTACAACAAAACAAAACGCTAATAGAAAAAACTCTTAGTGACTTAAAACCTTGAAGGAAGAAAGAGAGATAGAAGAAGGAAGAACGACGCAATAAGAAGATGAGAGGGAGCAGAGAGGTCACCTCGATCGTTAGTTTCCCAGCCTTTGCTCTGAGTTTGAATAGCATTTTGCTGCCCTTTCTCTTTTTTGAGTGAGTGATCAGCAGCCTGTTTCATTTTTTCTCTGTCCTTCTCGTCTAGTTTAATTTCTCCTAAAGTGTCTCTCTTCAGCAAATGCGGCATTGGAGGAGACTCGTCTGTTTTCGACTCAGATTTATTGTTCGTTTCATTCTTTTCAATTGTGTTCTATTCGTAATCTTATAGTTGACTTCGATTTTGGTTCACAAGCGTGCAATCTGATTCTCGTTTAGATTGTAAAATCAACAGCCCAATATAATTCTGATCTTAATAATCTTAATAACGAAACGAAACGAAAACGGAACTTTGATATCAATAAATATATCAAAAAATTGGTTTATTATGCTGATTCCAAATAAATAAGATTCATTAAGTTTATTGTTAACTATCAATGGCTATGAGTATGAAAAAATTTTTCCAATTTTTGTAAAATGGGGGAAACACCCCCTAAAAGTAAAAAAAACTTAATGGAAATCACACCATCAGATTCAGCGTATTAGAGAACTCTTCAGTAGAGGCTCCAAGCTCATAGCTGCAAAATGTGGAATTTTGTATTTTTTTTGGAAGAAAGATATTAGATATATATATATATATATATTAGATATATATATATCTAGCTCCCCCTATATGTATATATATATATATATATATATATATATATATATATATATATATATATATATATATATATATATATATATATATATATATATATATATATATATATATATATATATATATATATATATATATATATATATATATATATATAAGAAAAAAATTCGATAGAAAACATGTTTGATTTCCGTTTTTAGATAAAAGTTATTTCTTGTCATTTTATTTATAGGAGATATTTCAATCCAAAATGATTTGGGAATCTTCAAAAACTGGCGTCTTTCTTCTCGCAGTTTTGGTCCGGTTAAGCGTCATATAGTTCAGCAAGAGGATGGAACATTTATGATTAGAGAAAGTGGAGTCTACTTGTTATATTCACAGGTCAGTGTCCTAAAAGGTGACAGTCCCTTGCATTCGGGGTTCTTATCCAACATATCGGAATCGGTACATATGTTCAGTAAGGTGTGTTTATCATAATTTTTTTTAGAATCTTTTGGAAGGTAGCCAAATTCAAAGACTTAGACAAGGTCGGACGGAAGAAGAGCGTCCAAAATTCCGTTTGCCTGAATCGCCTTAACTAACTCAGCGGGTTTGTAGTAACATAGTAAGTAATTGTACATGGAATCTCGTATTAATATGCGAGATATAGAATTTTCGAAATGGTCTTTTAGAACTGAAAGAAAAATTATCTTATGTTTCAAAAGTAATGCAACGAACTGTCTAAAAAGGAACATTCTTCAATTATTAATTGCTAATCTTTATTATATACCTGAGGTGTTAATTTGTATTGCCGCATTCATAGAGGATTTACTTATGAACTTGCAAAGTGAAGAATCAATAACGTTTTATGACATCAAGGTTTACGTTCCGTGTGCAAGTTTTAGCATGTTATTTTTCTCCTACCATTGAGACTTGGTGGACAATGTTTTTTAGATTAAAAATACTTTGAAGAATTGATTGAAAATCACTGAAAAGAAGACAATTTTTCTACTTTTAAGCAAATTTAGAACCTTCTCTGAGAAAAAATTCTAAGTAACATAACAATTCTAGCTTGGTGAATGGATAGGAATGAATCCAATAATATAAGTATCTATTCCTGTGATCTTCAACATGGGTGCGGACCCCACCAGTGGGACATGGGAATATTTTAGTGGGTAACGGGCAGGATATGCACCCTTTAGCTGACTATACTTTAGAGCCTTAATTTTGAAAAACATTTTTCATGTGAATCTTCTCACATTTATCTGCTTTAAAGACCAAAAAGATACAAGTTAGTATTGCAATAATGTCATGGATTGTATAAAAGGTGTTTTATGCAGGCAATATTTTTCATTAGCATAAAATATGCCTAGAAGACGACCCCAAAAAATACCAAGTAAATGTCCTTTTAGGATTCCTTCAGACGAATTCATGTAAAATATTGAATAATTTAATTTTTTTTATATACCACGAGGGGGCATCAGGATTTTAGAAATAGCTAGGTGGGGCATGAGTAGTAATGCTATAACAGTTAAGAGCGGGGTGTCTCCCCATATAGCTATAACAGTTAAGAGCGGGCAGTCCCACCATATAGCTATAACAGTTTCAAGCGGACAGTACTCCCGCCATACAAGCAGACAGTGTAATGACCGGAATTCAACTACCGTGAAAATTCGTGCTGATCTGTGTTCAAAGTGCGTGATGTTTCCTTTGTTTGAAATTGTGAAATTCTTTTTGTAATTTTATTTGTTAGGCGTGGTTGACTTATGTTTAACCTTTAATACGGATATAAAAACTCTGACAATTTGTTATTTTCTCAGTTCAGAATTGGCATTTGAAATATAATGATGCATTCAAATAAAAGGAATATTGACGAAAGCTACACGCAAGAAGTAAGTTATTATCTTATATTCATAGTAGGTAAAGAAATTGATTTTACTACAATTTATACAGTCCCTATTATAGTTAACAGATTGTTAAATATTTTTTGAACCTGGATCTCCAGAGGTCGGTAAAGAGCAATATCAAAACAAGAAAAAAAAGTATGTAAATACTATATTTAAATGGCTTGCGAGCTTAGCACATGAGTTAAACCATACCTATTTTTTATTCCGGCCCAAAGTTCCAGACATTCGTTCCCCACCGGCCCAAAGTGCCACAATCGTCCACCACCCCCTCCCTCCAACCCCCCGAACTTAAATTTTTTTTTTTAACTTTTTTAACTTTTTAACTTTTTTCAACTTTTTTTTACATCTCTTAGAATGTCATGAAACACACTTAAAACATATGAAATTCACATTTAATATTTTCCAACTTCAAAATGGGAATGATATAGATATGTGTTGCGACTTTTACTATTAGAAAAATAATGTTTGTAGTGACCAATTTTTTTTTTTGACAATTTTTTTTTAACTTTTTTTGTTACATGTATTATTAATTAATTTACGATTTTTTACATTCTAAGTATCTTCCCATTGATTTTTATGAAATTTGTGTTTGATGTAGGAATCGAACGTGAGACCCGTGATTTCCTAAGGTAAAAGAACGACACGTTAATTGACTGAACCAACAAGCCATTGAACATATTATGATTTTAGAAATACATCCAATGCATCGTTTCTGGGACATTGCCCAACTGATGTTAAGCGTCACAATATCGTAACAGGTTCATTCCATTGAACTGGAACAAGTTCAAGCACATTCGATTTATCAATTGGATTTTTGATAGGTGTTAAAAGTGACCTTGTTTCGGGGCATTTTTATGGCATCATCGTGAGAATATGTATACCACGATGATTTGAGATGCATACTAGACAAACAATTTCTTATGATACTTGGGCCCCAAATCCTAACCCTATCCCTCCACCCTCCTTCCACCCCCCCCCTCCACCCTCCCACCAAACACCCACCCCCAACCTTTTTTTTTTTTTTTATGGTCATTGTACTGTCTGCTTTTACCTTGGTTTACCTTGTCACAGATACATTCTCTTTATTTTTCAAAGTTCATTTTTGAATTTCTTTCATTGAAATGCAAGAGTTGGAATATTTCAGTAGTGTTTTGTCGTGGTTTACCTTGTCACACTTACATTCTCATGATTTTTCAAAGTTCATTTTGGATTTCTTTCGTTGAAATGCAAGAGTTGGAATATTTCAGTAGTGTTATGTCATGGTTTACCATGTCACAGTTACATTCTCTTGATTTTTCAAAGTTCATTTTGGATTTCTTTCATTAAAATGCAAGAGCTGGAATAATTCAGTAGTGTTTTTTCGTGGTTTACCTTGTCACAGTTACATTCTCATGATTTTTCAAAGTTCATTTTGAATTTCTTTCATTGAAATGCAAGAATTGGAATATTTCAGTAGTGGATTGTTGTGGTTTACCTTGTCACAGTTACATTCTCTTGATTTTTCAAAGTTCATTTTGGATTTATTTCCTTGAAATGCAAGAGTTGGAATATCTCAGTAGTGTTTATTCATGGTTTACCTTGTCACAGTTACATTCTCTTAATTTTTCAAAGTTCATTTTGAATTTCTTTCGTTGAAATACAAGAGTTGGAATATTTCTACAGGTGCCCCCTTCACCATGTCACTTTCTACAGGTCTATGCGTTTAGTTTTTGTGTGTGTGTGTAAGTTTTTGTGTGTGTGTGTGTGTAAGTGTTTGTGTGTGTGTGTTAAGTTTTTGTGTGTAAGTTTTTGTGTGTGTGTAAGTTTTTGTGTGTGTGTGTTCGTTTTTGTGTGTGTGTGTAAGTTTTTGTGTTTGTGTAAGTTTGTGTGTGTGTGTAAGTTTTTGTCTGTGTGTGTGAGTTTTTGTGTGTGTGTAAGTTTTTTTTTGAGTGTCTAAGTTATTGTGTGTGTGTAAGTTTTTGGGTGTGTGTAAGTTTTTGTGTGTGTGTAAGATTTTATGTGTGTGTAAGTTTCTGTGTGTGTATGTGTAAGTTTGTGTGTGTGTGTAAGTTTCTGTGTGTGTGTTTTTTATTTTGTGTGTGCTTGTTTGTTTGTTTGTGTGTGTTTGTAAGTTTTTTTGTGTGTGTGAGATTTTGTGTGTGTGTAAGTATTTTTTTGTGTGTTTATATTTTTGTGTGTGTGTGTGTAAGTTTTTTTTTGTGTGTGTAAGTTTTTGTGTGTGTGTGTGTGTGTGTGTGTAAGTTTTTTTGTGTGACTAATTTTTTGTTTGTGTGTAAGTTTTTGTGTGTTTAATTTTTTTTGTGTTTTTTTGTTTTTGTGTCTGTGTTAGTTTTTGTGTGTAAGTTTTTGTGTGTGCGTAAGTTTTTTTTTGTGTGTGTATGTTTTTTTGTATGTGTAAGTGTTTTTGTGTGTGTGTGTGTAAGTTTTTTTTTTTTTGTTAGTTTTTGTGTGTGTGTGTGTAAGTTTTTTGTGTGTGTAATTTTTTGTGTGTGTGTAAGTTTTTTTGTGTGTGTAAGTTTTTGTGTGTGTGTGTAAGTTTTTGTGTGTATGTATTTTTGTGTTTCTTTGTGTGTTTAAGTTTTTTTGTGTGTGTATTTTTGTTTTTTTGTTTTATTTTTTTTGTGTGTTTTAGTTTTTGTGTTTGTGTGCAGGTTTTGTGTGTGTATGTAAGTTTTTGTGTGTGTTTTTGTTATTTTTTGTGTCTGTTTTAGTTTTTGTGTTTGTGTAAGTTTTTTTTTGTGTGTAATTTTTTGTGTTTTTGTAAGTTTTTTTGTGTGTGTAAGTTTTTTTTTGTTTGTTTAAGTTTTTGTGTGTGTGTGTAATTTTTTGTGTGTTTGAAAGTTTTTGTGTGTGTGTAAGTTTTTGTTTGTGTGTAAGTTTTTGTTGTGTGTGTAATTTTTTGTGTGTGTGTGTTATTTTTTTTGTGTGTGTGTTCGTTTGTGTGTGTGTGTTAGTATTTTTGTGTGTGTGTACGTTTTTGTGTGTGTGTGAGTTTTTTTGTGTGTGTTTAAATTTTTGTGTGTGTGTGTAAGTTTTTGTGTGTGTGTAAGTTTTTGTGTGTGTGTAAGTTTTTGTGTGTGTGTTATTTTTTTTGTGTGTGTAAGTTTTTGTGTGTTTGTAAGTTTTTTGTGTGTGTGTGTGTCAGTATTTATGTATGTGTAAGTTTTTGTGTGTGCGTAAGTTTTTTGTGTGTGTGTACGTTTTTGTGTGTGTCAGTTTTTGTGTGTTTGTGTAAGTTTTTGTGTTTGTGTAAGTTTTTTTGTTTGTGTTTTATTTTTTTTGTGTTTTTTTGTTTTTGTGTGTTTGTAAGTTTTTTTGCGTTTTTGTTTTTGTTTTTGTTTTTTTTCTTTTTTTTGTTTGTTTTATTGTGTGTGTGTTTGTTAGTTTTTTTGTGTGTGTAAGTTTTTGTGTTTGTGTAAGTTTTTGTGTGTGTATAAGTTTTGCGTGTGTGTAAATTTTTTTGTGTGTGCAAGTTATTGCGTGTGTGTAAGTTTTTGTGTGTGTGTAAGATTTTGTGTGTGTGTGTGTGTGTTTAAGTTTTTTTTGTGTGTGTGATTTTTTTTGTGTGTGTAAGTCTTTGTGTTTGTGTGTGTGTAAGTTTTTGTGTTTGTGTAATTTTTTTTGTTTGTGTAAGTTTGTGTGTGTGTGTGTGTTTAAGTTTTTTTTTTTATGTAAGTGTTTGTGTGTGTGTGTGTGTGAGTTTTTTTGTGTGTGTAAGTTTTTTTGTGTGTGTTAGTTTTTTTGTGTTTGTAATTTTTTTTGTGTGTGTGTGTGTGCTAGTTTTTGTGTGTGTGTGTAATTTTTTGTGTGTGTGTGTGTGTTTGTTTTTTTTTTTTGTGTTAGTTTTTTTGTTTGTGTTAGTTTTTGTGTGTATGTTAAGTTCTGTGTGTGTGTAATTTTGTGCTTGTGTTTAATTTTTTGTGTGTGTGTAAGTTTGTGTGTGTGCGTTAGTTTTTTTGTGTGTGTGTAAGTTTTTGTGTGTGTGTTTGTTTTTGTTTGTGTGTTTGTGTTTGTTTTTGTGTTTGTGTGTGTTTGTTTTTGTGTGTGTGTGTTTTTTTTTTTGTGTGTGTGTAAGTTTGTGTGTGTGTGTAAGTTTTTGTGTGTTTGTGTGCAAGTTTGTGTGTGTGTGTGTGTGTAAGTTTTTGTGTGTGTGTGTGTGTGTGTAAGTTTTTTTTGTGTTTGTAAGTTTTTGTGTGTGTGTAAGTTTTTGTGTGTGTGTAAGTTTTTGTGTGTGTGTGCAAGTTTTTGTGTGTGTGTAAGTTTTTGTGCGTGTGTGTGTAAGTTTTTGTGTCTGTGTAAGTTTTTGTGTGTGTGTAAGTTTTTGTGTGTGTGTGTTAGTTTTTGTGTATGTGTGTTATTTTTTTTGTGTGTGCTAGTTTTTGTGTGTGTGTAAGTTTTTTTGTGTGTGTGTGTTTTTTTTTGTGTGTGTTTGTTTTTATGTGTGTGTGTTAGTTTTTGTGTGTGTGTGTATGTTTTTGTGTGTGTGTTAGTTTTTGTGTGTGTGTTTCCGTTTTTGTGTGTGTGTTATTTTGTGTGTGTGTGTGTAAGTTTTTGTGTGTGTGTGTGTTATTTTTTGTGTGTGTTTAAGTTTGTGTGTGTTTTTTAATTTTTGTGTGTTTCTAAATTTTTTTGTGTGTTTGTAATTTTGTGTGTGTGTGTAAGTTTGTTTGTGTGTGTTAGTTTTTTTTTGTGTGTCTAAGTTTTTTTGTGTGTGTGTAAGTTTTTTTGTGTTTGTTTTATTTTTTGTGTTTGTGTAATTTTGTTTGTGTGTGTGTAAGTTTTTGTGTGTGTGTAAGTTTTTGTGTGTGTGTAAGTTTTTTTGCGTGTGTGTTAGTTTTTGTTCGTGTTTTTGTGTTTGTAAGTTTTTTTTTGTGTGTAAGTTTTTGTGTGTGTGTAAGTTTTTGTATGTGTGTGTGTGTGTGTAAGTTTTTTTGTGTGTATAAGTTTTTGTGTGTGTGTGTGTGTAAGTTTTTGTGTGTGTGTTAGTTTTTTTGTGTGTGTTTATGTTTTTGTGTGTTTGTAAGTTTTTGTGTGTGAGTAATTTTCTGTGTGTGTTTAATTTTTTGTGTGTGTGAGTGCAATTTTGTGTGTGTGTGTGTAAGTTTTTGTGTGTGTGTGTGTGTGTGTTTGTAAGTTTTTTTGTGTGTGTAAGTTTTTGTGTGTGTGTAAGTTTTTTTGTGTGTAAGTTTTTGTGTGTGTGTAATTTTTTTTGTGTGTGTAATTTTTTGTGTGTGTGTAAGTTTTTGTGTGTGTGTAAGTTTTTTGTGTGTGTGTATGTTTTTTTGTTTGTGTATGTTTTAGTGTGCGTGTGTGTTTGTATGTTTTTTTGTATGTGTTATATTTTGTGTGTGTGTGTGTGTAAGTTTTTTTGTGTGCGTAAGTTTTTTTGTGTGTGTATTATTGAGTTTGTGATTAGTTTGCTGTGTTTGTGTGATTTTTTGTGTGTGTGTGTGTGTGTAAGTTTTTGTGTGTGTGTGTGTGTAAGTTTTTTTTGTGTGTGTAAGTTTTTGTGTGTGTGTAAGTTTTTGTGTGTGTGTAAGTTTTTGTGTGTGTGTGCAGGTTTTGTGTGTGTATGTAAGTTTTTGTGTGTGTGTGTGTTAGTTTTTGTGTCTGTGTAAGTTTTTGTGTGTGTGTAATTTTTTGTGTGTGTGTAAGTTTGTTTGTTTGTGTTAGTTATAGTTTGTGTTTCAGTTTTTGTGATTGTGTTTAATTTTTTGTTTGTTTGTTTTTTTTTTTTTTTTTGTGTAGGTTTTTGTTTGTGTGTATTTTTTTTTGTGTGTGTGTGTTTTTTTGTGTGTGTGTATGTTTTTTTTTGTGCGTGTAAGTTTTTGAGTGTGTGTGTAAGTTTGTGTTTGTGTGTAAGTTTTTGTGTGTGTGTGTAAGTTTATGTGTGTGTGTAAGTTTTTGTGTGTGTGTATAAGTTTTTGTGTGTGTGTGTAAGTTTTTGTGTGTGTGTATGTTTTTTGTGTGTGTGTAAGTTTTTGTGTGTGTTTAAGTTTTTGTGTGTGTGTAAGTTTTTTTGTGTAAGTTTTTGTGTGTGTGTGTGTAAGTTTTTTTGTGTGTGTTATTTTTTGTGTGTGTGTAAGTTTGTTTGTGTGTTTGTAAGTTTTTGTGTGTGTTTTTAATATTTTTTGTGTTTGTGTAATTTTATTTTTTTTTTTTATTTTTTGTGTTTTTTTGTAATTTTTTGTGTGTGTGTATTTTTTTTTTGTTGTTTTTTTTTTTTTGCGTTTTTTCTTTTTATTTTTTTTTTTTATTTTTGTTTTTGTGTTTTTTTTTCTTTTTTTTTTTACTTTTTTTTTTTTGTTTATGTTTTTTTATGTGTGTAATTTTTTTTTTTTGTGTTATTTTTTAGTGTGTGTAAATTTTTTTGTGTGTGAAAGTTATTGCGTGTGTGTAAGTTTTTGTGTGTGTGTTAGTTTTTGTGTGTGTTTTTGTGTGTTTAAGTTTTTTTGTGTGTTTGTGAGTTTTTGTGTGTTTGTAAGTTTTTGTGTGTGTGTGTGTGTAAGTTTTTTTGTGTGTGTGAATTTTTTTATGTGCGTAAGATTTTGTGTGTGTGTGTGTGTAAGTGATTGTGTGTGTGTAAGTTTTTTGTGTGTGTGTGTGTGTAAGTTTTCTGTGTGCGTTTATGATTTTTTGTGCGCGTAAGTATTTTTGTTTGTTTTTATGTTTTTGTGTGTGTGTGTTTGTGTAAGTTTTTTTGTGTGTGTAAGTGTTTGGGTGTTTTTGAGTTTTTTTGTGTGTGTAATTTGTTGTGTGTGTGTAAGTTTTTTTGTGTGTGTATGTTTTTGTGTGTGTGTAAGATATTGTGTGTGTGTATGATTTTGTGTGTGTGTATGTTTTTGTGTGTGTTTATGTTTTTTGTGTGTGTGTAAGTTTTTGTGTGTGTGTATGTTTTTGTGTGTGTGTTTGTGTAAGTTTTGTGTGTGTGTGTGTGTGTGTAAGTTTTTTTGTGTGTTTAAGTTTTTGTGTGTGTGTAATTTTTTTTGTGTGTGTAAGTTTTTTTGTGTTTGTGTGCAAGTTTGTGTGTGTGTGTGTGTTAGTTTGTGTGTGTGTGTGTGTGTGTTTAAGTTTTTTGTGTGTGTGTATGTTTGTGTTTGTGTGTTAGTTTGTATGTGTGTGTTAGTTTTTGTGTGTGTGTGCAAGTTTTTTTGTGTGTGTGTAAGTTTTTGTGTGTGTATGTGTAATTTTTTTTGTCTGTTTTTGTTTTTGTGTGTCTTTAATATTTTTTGTTTGTGTTTAAGTTTTTGTTTATGTGTTTTATTTTTTGTTTGTTTGCAATTTATTGTGTCTGTGTAATTGTTTGTGTGTGTGTGAGTTTTTTTGTGTGTGTGTAAGTTTTTATGTGTGTGTGTTAGTTTTTGTGTGTGTGTGTAATTTTGTTTGTTTTTTTTTGTTTTTGTGTGTGTGTGTATCTTTTTGTGTGTGTGTTAGTGTTTGTGTGTGTGTGTGTAAGTTTTTGTGTGTGTGTGTGTAAGTTTTTTTTTGTGTTTAAGTTTTTGTGTGTGTGTAATTTTTTGTGTGTGTTTAAGATTTTTTGTGTGTGTGTATGTTTTTGTGTGTGTGTAAGTTTTTGTGTGTGTGTGTGTATGATTATGTGTAAGAGTAATTGATTGTGTGTGTGTAAGTTTTTTTGTGTGTGTAAGTTTTTTTGTGTGTGTGTATGATTTTGTATATATTATTTTGTGTTTGTGTAAGTTTTTTTGTGTGTGTGTAATATTGTTTGTGTGTGTAAGTTTTTGTGTGTGTGTAAGTTTTTTTGCGTGTGTGTAAGTTTTTGTTCGTGTTTTTGTGTGTGTAAGTTTTTTTGTGTGTGTAAGTTTTTGGGTATGTGTAAGTTTTTGTGTGTGTGTGTGTGTGTAAGTTTTTGTGTGTGTATAAGTTTTTGTGTGTGTGTGTGTGTAAGTTTTTGTGGTTGTTTAAGTTTTTTGTGTGTGTATGTTTCTTTGTGTTTGTTTGTTTTTGTGTTTGTATGTTTTTGTGTGTGTGTATGAGGGTTTGTGCTGGCATGTTTTTGTGTGTGTGTATGTTTTTGTGTGTGTGTATGTTTTTGTGTGTGTGTATGATTATGTGATTGTGTTATTTGTTGTGTGTGTGTGTGTGTAAGTTTTTTGTGTGTGTGTAAGTTTGTGTGTGTGTGTGAGTTTTGTGTGTTTGTGTAAGTTTTTGTGTGTGTGTGTGTAAGTTTTTGTGTGTGTGTAAGTTTTTGTGTGAGTGTGTAAGTTTCTTTTTGTTTGTTTTTCAGTTTTTGTGTGTGTGTAAGTTTTAGTTTGTGTGTTTTAGTTTTTGTGTGTGTGTATTTTTTTGTGTGTGTGTAAGTTTTTTTGTGTGTGTGTAATTGGTTGTGTGTGTGTAAGTTTTTGTGTGTGTGTGTAAGTTTTTGTGTGTGTGTAAGTTTGTTTGTGTGTTTAATTTTTTGTGTGTGTGTATGGTTTTGAGTTTGTGTAAGTTTTTGTGTGTGTGTGTAAGTTTCTGTTTGGTTTTGTTTTTTTGTGTGTGTAAATATGTTTTTGTGTGTTAATTTTTGTGTGTGTGTAATTTTGTCTGTGTTTTTGAGTTTTTGTGTGTGTTTTAATTTTTGTGTGTGTATATGTTTTTGCGTGTGTGTAAATTTTTGTGTGTTTTCAAGTTCTTTCGTGTGTGTAAATTTTTTTGTGTGTGCAAGTTTTTGCGTGTGTGTTAGTGTTTGTGTTTGTTTTAGTGTTTTTGTGTTTTTTTTTTTGTTTAATTTTTTGTTTGTGTTTGTAAGTTTTTGTGTGTGTGTAAAATTTTGTGTGTGTGTGTGTGTGTGTAAGTTTTTTTGTGTTTGTGATGTATTGTGTGCGTGTAATATTTTTTGTGTGTGTGTGTGTAAGTTTTTTTGTGTGTGTAAGTTTTTGTGTGTGTGTGTGTGTGTAAGTTTTTTTGTGTTTTTAATTTTTTTTGTGTGTGTAAGTTTTTGTGTGTGTGTAAGTTTTGTGTGTATGTGTGCATGTTTTTGTGTGTGTGTGTAAGGTTTTGTGTGTGTGTGTGTGTAAGTTTTTTTTTGTGTGTAAGTTTTTGTGTGTGTTTATGTGTTTGTGTGTGTTAGTTTTTGTGGGTGTGTAAGTTTTTGTGTGTGTGTAATTTTTTGTTTTTTTGTCAGTTTTTGTGTGTGCGTAAGTTTTTTTGTGTGTGTGTAAGTTGTTGTGTGTGCGTTAGTTTTTGTGTGTTTGTGTGTGTTAGTTTTTGTGTGTGTGTAAGTTTTTGTGTGTGTGTGTGTGTGTAAGTTTTTGTGTGTTTTTAAGTTTTTGTGTGTGTATACTTTTGTATGTGTGTGTAAGTTTTTGTGTGTTTGTGTGTTAGTTTGTGTGTGTGTGTGTGTGTAAGTTTTTGTGTGTGTTTGTGTGTGTTTGTTTTTTTTGTGTGTGTAAGTTTTTTTGTTTGTGTAAGTTTTTGTGTGTGTGTAATTTTTTGTGTGTGTGTGCAATTTTTTTTGTGTGTGTCATTTTTTTTGTGTGTGTGTAAGTTTTTTTGTTTTTGATTTTTTTTGTGTGTGTGTTTTTTTGTGTGTGTGTGTATTTTTTATTGGGTGTGGTTGTTTTTGTGTGTGTGTATTTTTTTTTGTGTGATTAAGTTTTTTTGCGTTTTTTGTTTTTTGTGGTTGTGTTTAATTTTGTTTTTTTTTTTTTGTTTTTGTGTGTGTGTATTTATTTGTGTGTGTGTAAGTTTTTGTGAATGTTTTCAAGTTTTTGTGTGTGTGTATGTTTTTGTGTGTGTGTGTGTTATTTTTTTTGTATGTTTTAGTTTTTGTGTGTGTTTAATTTTTTTTTTTTTTGTGTAATTTTTTTTGAGTGTGTTTAATTTTTTGTTTGTGTTTGTTTGTTTTTTTGTGTGTTTATTTTTTTTTGTGTGTGTGTAAGTTTTTGTGAGTGTGTAAGTTTTTGTGTGTTTGTAAGTTTTTTTGCGTGTGTGTCAGTTTTTGTTCGTGTTTTTGTGTTTGTAAGTTTTTTTTGTGTGTAAGTTTTTGTGTGTGTGTAAGTTTTTGTATGTGTGTTTATTTTTGTTATTTTTTTTTTTTGTATGAGTTTTTTTGTGTGTGTGTGTAAGTTTTTTTTTGTGTGTAAGTTTTTTTGTGTGTTTAATTTTTTGTTTTTGTTTTTTTTTTTTTGTTTGTTTTTGTTTTTATGTTTGTTTAAGTTTTTTTGTGTGTGTAAGTTTTTATGTGTGTGTAAGTTTTTTTGTGTGTGTAAGTTTTTGTGTGTGTGTCATTTTTTTTGTGTGTTTAAGATTTTTTTTTTGTGTGTTTTTAAGTTTTTGTGTGGGTGTAAATTTGTGTGTGTGTGTAAGTTTTTTGTGTGTTTGTAAGTTTTTGTGTGTGTGTGTGTAAGTTTTTGTGTGCGTGTAAGTTTTTGTGTGCGTGTGTAAGTTTTTGTGTGTGTGTGTGTAAGTTTTTGTGTGTGTGTAAGTTTTTGTGTGTGTCTAAGTTTTTGTATGTGTGTAAATTTTTATGTGTGTGTAAGTTTGTGTGTGTGTGTGTAAGTCTTTATGTGTGTATAATTTTTTGTTTTTTTGTCTAATGTTTTGTTTGTGTTTAAGTTTTTTTGTATGTGTTTATTTTTTTGTTAGTGTTTTATTTTGTTTTTTTGTTTTTTATTGTTTGTTTTTTTGTTTTTTTTTTAGTTTGTGTGTTTTTTTGTGTGTGTTTTTTTTTGTTTGTTTTTTATTTTGTGTGTGTGTGTAAGTTTTTGTGTGTGTGTAAGTTTTTGTGTGTGTGTTAGTTTTTTTGTGTGTGTTAGTTTTTGCGTGTGTGTAAATTTTTTTGTGTGTGCAAGTTTTTGTGTGTGTGTGCAAGTTTTTGTGTGTGTTTAAGTTTTTGTGCGTGTGTGTGTAAGTTTTTGTGTGTTTGTAAGTTTTTGAGTGTGTGTAATTAGTTGTGTGTGTTAGAGTTTGTTTGTGTTTTTAATTGTTTGATTTTGTCTAAGTTTTTGTGTGTGTGTGTAATTTTTTGTGTGTGTGTTTAATTTTTTTTGTGTGTGCAAGTGTTTGTGTGTGTTTAAGTGTTTGTGTGTGTGTGAGTTTTTTTTTGTGTGTGTAAGTTTTTTTGTGTGTGTGTAAGTTTTTGTGTGTGTGTGTGTTATTTTTTGTGTGTGTGTAATTTTTTGTGTGTTTGTTTGTTTTTTTGTGTGTGTATGTTTTTGTGTGTGTGTGTGTGTGTGTGTGTGTAATTTTTTTTGTGTGTGTTAGTTTTTGTGTGTAAGTTTTTGTGTGTGTAATTTTTTGTGTGTGTATAAGTTTGTGTGTGTGTTTAAGTTTTTGTGTGTGTGTTAGTTTTTGTGTGTGAGTTAGTTTTTTTTTGTGTGTGTATGTTTTTGTGTGTGTGTAAGTTTTTGTGTGTGTGTGTTTGTGTAATTTTTTGTTTTTTTTTAATTTTTTGTGTGTGTGTGTGTAAGTTTTTTTGTGTGTGTAAGTTTGTTTGTGTGTGTCTTATTGTGTTTGTGTGTAATTTTTTGTGTGTTTGTGTTCAAGTTTGTGTGTGTGTGTGTGTGTAAGTTTTTGTGTGTGTGTGTGTGTGTATGTTTTTTGTGTGTTTTTAAGTTTTTGTGTGTGTGTAAGTTTTTGTGTGTGTGTAAGTTTTTGTGTGTGTGTGCAGGTTTTTGTGTGTGTATGTAAGTTTTTGTGTGTGTGTGTGTTATTTTTTATGTCTTAGTTATTTTTTGTGTGTGTGTAATTTTTTTTGTGTGTTTAATTTTTTTTATGTGTGTATGTTTTTGTGTGTGTGTATGTTTTTGTGTGTGTGTTTTAGTTTTTGTGTATGTGTGTCAGTTTTTGTGTGTGTGAAAGTTTTTGTGTGTGTGTTAGTTTTTGTTTGTGTGTTTGTTTGTTTTTGTTTTTAAGTGTTTGTTTGTGTGTATTATTTTTTTTGTTTGTGTGTAAGTTTTTGTGTGTGTGTAAGTTTTTGTGTGTGTGTAAGTTTATGTGTGTAAGTTTTTGTGTGTTTTGTAAATTTTTGTGTGTGTGTGTAAGTTTTTGTGTGTGTGTAAGTTTTTTTGTTTGTGTAAGTTTTTGTGTTTGTGTAATTTTTTTTGTGTTTGTAAGTTTTTGTGTGTTTGTAAGTTTTTGTGTGTGTGTGTGTCAGTATTTATGTATGTGTAAGTTTTTGTGTGTGCGTAAGTTTTTTGTGTGTGTGTACGTTTTTGTGTGTGTCAGTTTTTGTTTGTTTGTGTTAGTTTTTTTTTTTTTGTTATTTTTTGTTTGTTTTTTTATGTTTTTGTGTTTGTTTTAGTTTTTTTGTGTGTTTAAGTTTTTGTGTGTGTGTTTTTTTTTTTGTGTGTTTGTTTTTTTTTGTGTGTGTTTTTGTTTTTGTGTTTGTCTTATTTTGTTTGTTTGTGTAAGTTTTTTTGTTTGTGTAAGTTTTTTTTTGTGTGTAAGTTTTTGAGTGTGTGTAAATTTTTTTGTGTGTGCAAGTTCTTGCCATTGTGTAAGTTTTTGTGTGTGTGTAAGTTTTTGTGTGTTTTTGTGTGTTTGTTAGTTTTTTTTTGTGTGTATAATTTTTTGTGTGTATGTATGTTTTTGTGTGTGTGTGTGTGTAAGTTTGTTTGTGTGTGTTAGTTTGTTTGTGTTTGTTATTTTTTGTGTGTGTGTTTGTGTAAGTTTTTTTGTGTGTTTAAGTTTTTTTGTGTGTGTGTGTGTAAGTTTTCTTGTGTGTGTAAGTTTTTTTGTGTGTGTAAGTTTTTGTGTGTGTGTTATTTTTTGTGTGTGTGTGTGTGTGCAAGTTTTTGTGTGTGTGTGTAAGTTTTTGTGTGTGTGTGTGTTTAAGTTTTTTTTGTGTGTGTAAGTTTTTGTGTTTTTTTTATTTTTTTTGTTTGTAAGTTTTTGTGTGTGTGTAAGATTTTTTGTGTGTGTATGTTTTTGTGTGTGTGTAAGTGTGTTTATGTGTGTAAGTTTTTTTGTGTGTGTGTAAGTTTTTGTGTGTGTGTAAGTTTTTGTGTGTGTGTGTGTGTAATTTTTTGTGTGTGTGTGAGTGTGTTAGTTTTTTTGTGCATTTAAGTTTTTGTGTGTGTGTTAGTTTGCGTGTGTGTGTAAGTTTTTTTGTGTTTGTGTGCAAGTTTTTGTGTGTGTGTGTGTAAGTTTTTGTGTGTGTGTGTGTGTGTGTGTAAGTTTTTGTGTGTGTGTGTGTTTTTGTATTTTTGTGAGATTTTTTGTGTGTGTAAGTTTGTGTGTTTGTGTGAAATTATTTGTTTGATAGAAATTTTTTTTGAGTTTGTGTCTAAGTTTTTTTGTCTGTGTAAGTTTTTATGTTTGTATGTAAGTTTTTGTGTGTGTGTTTAAGTTTTTGTGTATGCGTGTGTAAGTTTTTGTGTGTGTTTATTTTTGTTTGTTTGTGTCTGATTGTTTGTTTTTGTATGTTTTTTTGTGTGTGTGTATGTTTTTATGTGTGTGTGTATTTTTTTGTGTGTGTGTGTATGTTTTTGTGTGTGTGTATTTTTTTGTGTGTGTGTGTAAGTGTGTGTTTGTGTGTTTGTTTTTGTGTGTGTGTGTGTAATTTTTTGTGTGTGTGTTTGTAAGTTTTTGTGTGTGTGTAAGTATTTTTGTGTGTGTAAGTTTTTGTGTGTGTGTTAGTTTTTGTGTGTGTGTAAATTTTTGTGTGTGTTTAAGTTTCTTTGTGTGTGTGTGTAAGTTTTTGTGTGTGTGTAATTTTTTGTGTGTGTGTTAGTTTTTTTGTGTGTGTATAAGTTTTTTTGAGTGTGTGTAAGTTTTTGTGTGTTTGTGTAAGTTTTTGTGTTTGTGTAATTTTTTGTGTGTGTGTGTAAGTTTTTTTGTGTGTGTAAGTTTTTTTGTGTTTGTAAGTTTTTTTGCGTGTGTGTAAGTTTTTGTTCGTGTTTTTGTGTGTGTAAGTTTTTTTTTGTGTGTAAGTTTTTGTGTGTGTGTTAGTTTTTGTATGTGTTTGTGTGTGTGTTATTTTGTGTGTGTTTGTAAGTTTTTTTGTGTGTGTGTGTAATTTTTTGTTTGTTTGTAAGTTTTTTTTTTTCTTTCTTTGTTTGTGTATTTTTTATTTTTTTTTTTTTTGTAATTTTGTATTTGTGTTTTATTTTATTTGTGTGTGTTAGTTTTTGTGTGTGTGTAAGTTTTTGTGTGTGTGCAAGTTTTTGTGTGTGTGTTTTTTTTTGTGTGTGTGTTAGTTTTTGTGTGTGTGTGTGTGTAAGTTTTTTTGTGTGTGTAATTTTTTGTGTGTGTGTGAGTTTTTTGTGTGTGTGTAAGTTTTTGTGTGTGTGTGTGTAAGTTTTTGTGTGCTTGTAATTTTTTGTGTGAGTGTGTTAGTTTTTGTGTGTGTGCGTGTAAGTTTGTATGTGTTTTTAAGTTTTTTTGTGTGGGTGTTAGTTTTTGTGTGTGTGCGTGTAAGTTTTTGTTTGTGTATATGTTTTTGTGTGCGTGTAAGATTTTGTGTGTGTGTGTGTAAGTTTTTGTGTGTGTGTAAGTTTTTTTGTGTGTGTGTAATTTTGTTTGTGTGTGTAAGTTTTTATGTATGTTTTAGTTTTTGTGTGTGTGTGTTTGTTTGTTTGTGTGTTTTTTAGTGTGTGTGTTTTATTGTTTGTGTGTGTGTTTGTTTTTTTGTGTGTGTAAGTTTGTGTGTGTGTGTAAGTTTTTGTGTGTGTGTAAGTTTTTGTGTGTGTGTAAGTTTGTGAGTGTGTGTAATTTTTTTTGTGTGTGCAAGTTTTTGTGTGTGTGTAAATTTTTTTGTGTGTGAAAGTTTTTGAGTGTGTTTTAGTGTTTGTGTGTGTGTTAGTTTTTGTGTGTGTTTTTGTGTGTGTTAGTTTTTTTGTGTGTGTTTTAGTGTTTTTTTGTGTGTATGTTTTTTTTTGTGTGTGTGTGTGTGTAAGTTTTTTTGTGCGTGTAAGTTTGTTTGTGTGTGTAAGTTTTTGTGTGTGTGTAAGTTTTTGTGTTTGTGTAAGTTTTTGTGTGTGTGTGTGTGTGTTAGTGTTATTGTGTGTTTAATTTTTTGTGTTTGTTTTTTTTTTTGTTTGTGTTTAAGTTTGTGTTTGTGTGTGTGTGTAAGTTTTTGTGTGTGTGTGTATGTTTGTGTATTTGTGTGTGTGTTAGTTTTTTTTTGTGTGTAAGTTTTTGTGTGTGTGTACTAGTTTGTGTGTGTAAGTTTTTGTGTGTGTGTAAGTTTTTGTGTGTGTGTATTTTTTTATTTGTGTTTTTTTTTGTTTGTGTGCGTTAGTTTTTTTTTGTATGTGTAAGTTTTTGTGTGTGTGTAAGTTTTTGTGTGTGTGTGTGTGTAAGTTTTTGTGTGTGTGTAAGTTTTTGTGTGTGTGTGTGTAAGTTTTTGTGTGTTTAAGTTTTTGCGTGTGTATAAGTTTTTGTGTGTGTGTAAGTCTCTGTGTGTTTGTGTGCAAGTATCTATGTGTGTGTGTTTTAGTTTTTGTGTGTGTGTGTAAGTTTTTGTGTGTGTGTAATTTTTTGCGTGTGTGTAAGTTTTTGTGTGTGTTCTAGTTTTTGTGTGTGTGTGCAATTTTTTGTGTGTTTGTAATTTTTTTTGAGTCTGTGTGTAAGTTTTTTTGTCTGTGTTAGTTTTTGTGTGTGTGTAAGTTTTTGTGTGTGTGTAAGTTTGTGTGTGTGTGTTATTTTTTTTTTGTGTGTTATTTTTTTTGTGTGTGTTTTATTTTTTTTGTATGTGTGTAATTTTATGTGTGTGTGCTAGTATTTGTGTGTGTGTAAGTTTTTGTGTGTGTGTAAGTTTTTTTTTGTGTGTGTAAGTTTTTTTGTGTGTGTGTAAGTTTTTGTGTGTGTGTGTAATTTTTTGTGTGTGTGTAAGTTTGTGTGTGTGTTTGTAAGTTTTTGTGTGTGTGTGAGTTTTTGTGTGTGTGTGTGTTAGTTTTTGTGTGTGTGTGTTAGTTTTTTTGTGTGGTTAATTTTTTGTGTGTGTGTGTGTATTTTTTTTTGTGTGTGTATTTTTTTTTGTGTGTGAATGTTTTTTTGTGTGTGTTATTTTTTGTGTGTGTGTGTGTCAGTATTTATGTATGAGTAAGTTTTTTTGTTTGCGTATGTTTTTTTGTGTGTGTAAGTTTTTTTGAGTGTGTGTCATTTTATTTTTTTGTGTTTAATTTTTTGTGTGTGTGTAATTTTTTTTGTTTGTGTGTAAGTTTTTGTGAGTGTGTAAGTTTTTGTGTGTTTGTAAGTTTTTTTGCGTGTGTGTAAGTGTCAGTTTTTGTGTGTGTGTAAGTTTTTTTGTGTGTTTAAGTTTTTGTGTGTGTGTAAGTTTTTGTGTGTGTGTTAGTTTTTTTGTGTGTGTAAGTTTTTGTGTGTGAGTAAGTTTTTTTGCGTGTGTGTAAATTTTTTTGTGTGTGCAAGTTTTTGTGTGTGTGTAAATTTTTGTGTGTGTGTAAGTTTTTGCGTGTGTGTAAGTTTTTGTGTGTGTGTAAGTTTTTGTGTGTGTTTTTGTGTTTGTTAGTTTTTTTGTGTGTGTGTAAGTTTCTTTGTGTGTGTTAGTTTTTGTGTGTGTGTGTGTAAGTTTGTGTGTGTGTGTAAGTTTTTTTTTGTTTGTGTGTGTTTTTTAGTTTTTTTGTGTGTGTGTATGTTTTTGTTTTTGTTTTTGTTTTTGTTTTTGTGTAAGTTTTTTTGTTTTTGTATTTTTTTTTTTGTGTTTTAGTTTTTGTGTGTGTGTAAGTTTTTGAGTGTGTGTAAATTTTTGTGTGTGTGTAAGTTTTTGTGTGTGTGTAAGTTTTTGTGTGTGTGTAAGTTTATGTGTGTGTGTGTGTAAGTATTTGTGTGTGCGTAAGTTTTTGTGTGTGTGTAAGTTTTGGGTGTGTGTGTAAGTTTTTGTGTGTGTGTGTGTATTTAAGTTTTTGTGTGTGTGTAAGTTTTTGTGTGTGTGTGTAAGTTTTTGTGTGTGTGTGTAAGTTTTTGTGCGTGTGTGTAAGTTTTTGTGTGTGTGTGTAGGTTTGTGTGTGTGTTTAAGTTTGTGTGTGTGTGTAAATTTTTGTGTGTGTGTTTAAGTTTGTGTGTGTGTGTTAGTTTTTGTGTGTGTGTTTTTTTTTTTGTGTGTGTGTAAGTTTTTGTGTGTGTGTGTAAGTTTTTGTGTGTGTGTAAGTTTTTGTTTTTTTTTAAGTTTTTGTGTGTGTGTGTAAGTTTTTTTTTGTTTGTTTATGTGTTTGTTTGTGGAAGTTTTTGTGTGTGTATTTTTTTGTGTGTGTGTAAATTTTTGTTTGTGTTTAAGTTTTTTTGTTTGTTTAATTTTTTTTATGTTTGTAATTTTGTGTTTGTTTTTTATTTTTTTTGTGTGTGTAAGTTTTTGTGTGTGCGTATGTTTTTATGTGTGTGTGTAAGTTTTTGTGTGTGTGTGTGTAAGTTTTTGTGAAAATTAAGAGAATGTAACTGTGACAAGGTAAGGCATAACAAAACACTACAGAAATAATCCAACTCTTGTATTTCAATGAAAGAAATTCAAAATGAACTTTGAAAAATCAAGAGAATGTAACTGTGACATGGTAAACCACGACAAAACACTACTGAAATATTCCAATTCTTGCATTTCACGAAAGAAATTCAAAATGAACTTTGAAAAATCAAGAGAATGTAAAAATCAAAATGAAAGAAATAGAAAATGAACTGTGAAAAATCAAGAGAATGTAACTGTAACATGGTAAACCATGACAAAACACTACTGAAATATTCCAACTCTTGCATTTCAACGAATGAAATCCACAATGAACTTTGAGAAATCAAGAGAATGTAACTGTGACAAGGTAAACCACATCAAAACACTACTGAAACATTTCAACTCTTACATTTCAACGAAAGAAATTCAAAATGAACTTTGAAAAATCAAGAGAATGTAACTGTGACATGGTAAACCATGACGAAACACTACTGAAATATTCAAACTCTTGCATTTCAACGTAAGAAATTCAAAAAGAACTTTGAAAAAATCAAGAGAATGTAACTGTGACATGGTAAAGCACAAAAAAACACTACTGAAATATTCCAACTCTTGCATTTCAACGAAAGAAATTCAAAATGAACTTTGAAAAATCAAGAGAATGTAATCTGACAAGGTAAACCACAACAAAACACTACTGAAATATTCCAACTCTTGCATTTCAACGAAAGAAATTCAAAATGAACTTTTGAAAAAATAAAAGAATGTAACTGTGACAAGGTAAACCATGACAAAACACTACTGAAATATTCCAACTCTTGCATTTCAAGGAAAGAAATCCAAAATGAAAATTCAAAAATCAAGAGAATGTAGCTGTGATAGGGTAAAACCCAACAATAAACCAATGAAATATACCAACTCTTGCATTTAAATAAAAGAAGTCAAAAAATGAACTTTGAAAAATCAAGAGAATGTAACTGTGACAAGGTAAATCACGAGAAAACACTATTGAAATAATCCGACTTGCATTTCAATGAAATAAATTCAAAATGAACTTTGATAAATCAAGAGTATGTAAAAATCCAAAATGAACTTCGAAAAATCAAGAGGATGTAACTTTTGAGAAGGTAAACCATGACTAAACACTACTGAAATATTCCAACTAGTGCATTTCAATTAAATAAATAAAAACTGAAATTCGAAAGGTCAAGATGCTTTAACTGTGACAATGTAAACAAAAAAAAGACATTAATGACAAATTACAACTCTTGAATTTCTAATACATAAAGACAAAATGAACTGTGAAAAATAAAGAGACCGTACAAATACAAATTGAAATGTGAAAAATCAAGAGAATGTAACTTTGACAAGTTAAACCACGACAAAACACTACTGAAATATTCCAACTCTTGCATTTCAACGAAAACAATTCAAAATGAACTTTGAAAAATTAAGAGAATGTAACTTTGACAAGGTAAACCATGACAAAACACTACTGAAATATTCCAACTCTTGCATTTCAAGGAAATAAATCCAAAATGAACTTTGAAAAATCAAGAGAATGTAACTGTGACAAGGTAAACCACAACAATCCACTACTGAAATATTCCAATTCTTGCATTTCAATGAAAGAAATTCAAAATGAACTTTGAAAAATCATGAGAATGTAACTGTGACAAGGTAAACCATGACAGAACACTACTGAAATATTCCAACTCTTGCATTTTAAAGAAAGAAATCCAAAATGAACTTTGAAAAATCAAGAGAATGTATCTGTGACAAGGTAAACCATGACAAAACACTACTGAAATATTCCAACTCTTGCATTTCAACAAAAGAAATTCGAAATGAACTTTGAAAAATCAATAGAATGTAAGTTTGACTAAGTGAACCACGAAAAACCAATCCTTATATAGTCCAAATATTTAATTTAAATGAAAGAAATCCAAAAATGAACTTTTAAAAATCAAGAGACTGTATATGTGACAAGGCAAACCAAGGTAAAAGTGGACAGTACAATTACCATAAAAAAAGGGGGGGTGTTGGTGGGAGGGTGGGTGGGTGTTGGAGGGAGGTTGGAGGGATAGGGGTAGGACTTGGGGCCCAAGTATTATAAGAAATTGTGTGTTTAGTATGCATCTCAAATCATCTTGGTATGCATATTCTCACGATGATGCCATAAAAATGCCCCGAAACAATGTCACTTTTAACACTTATCAAAAATCCAATTGATAAATCGAATGTGCTTGAACTTGTAGCAGTTAATTGAATAAGCTTGATACAATAGTGTGGCGATTCAAATTAGCTGGGCAATGACCAAGAAAAAATACAGTGGATGTATCTCTAGAATTATAATATATTCGATGGCTTCTTGGTTAGGTCGCGTAACATGCCTTTCTTTTACCTTAAGAAAAAACGAGTCGCACGTTCGATTCCTACATCAAACACAAATTTCATAAAAATCAATGGGAAGATACTTAGAATGTAAAAAATCGTAAATTAATTGATAATACATGTAAAAAAAAAGTTAAAAAAAACGTCAGGAAAAAAAAATTGGTCACTACAAACATTATTTTTCTAATAGTAAAAGTTGCAACACACATATCTATATCATTCCCATTTTGAAGTTGGCAAATATTAAATATGAATTTCATATGTTTTAAGTGTTTCATGACATTCTAAGAGATATAAAAAAAAGTTGAAAAAAAGTTAAAAAAAAAAAGGTAAAAAAAAGGTAAAAAAAAATGGGGGGGAGTTGGAGGGAGGGGGGTTGGAGGGAGTGGGCAGTGGACGATTGTGGCACTTTGGGCCGGTGGGGAACGAATATCTGGAACTTTGGGCCGGAATAAAAAATAGGTATGGTTTAACTCATTTGCTAAGCTCGCAAGCCATTTAAATACAGTGTTTACAAACTTTTTTTATTGTTTTGATATTGCTCTTTACCGACCTCTGGAGATCCAGGTTCAAAATATATTTAACAATCTGTTAACTATAATAGGGTTTGTATAAATTTTAGTAGAATTAATTTCTTTACCCACTATGAATATAAAAGAGTAACTTACTTCTTGCGTGTAGCTTTCGTCAATATTCCTTTTATTTGAATGCATCATTATATTTCAAATGCCAATTCTGAACTGAGAAGATAACAAAATTGTCAGAGTTTTTATATCCGTATTAAAGGTTAAACATAAGTCAACCATGCCTAACAAATTAAATTACAAAAAGAATTTCAAAATTTCAAGCACAGGAAACATCACGCACTATGAACACAGATCATCACGAATTTTCACGGTAGTTTAATTCCCGTCATTACACTGTCTGCTTGTATGGCGGGAGTACTGTCCGCTTGAAACTGTTATAGCTATATGGTGGGACTGCCCGCTCTTAACTGTTATAGCTATATGGGGAGACACCCCGCTCTTAACTGTTATAATATTACTACTGGCATGTCCCTAAATTGGTTGGGAATTACTGATTTAGGCTACTCCTTGTGGTCTAAGGTAGAACTGCAGACTTGTCACAAAATCGCTTGTTTCAGGGGAAACGGATTACACCCCGAAAACATATAAATTTGGCCTAACGGTACTCCTTTACTAAACGGACGCTTTTATATGCTGCAATGGAAAGCAGTCACGAAATAGACCGAGACACGTGATGAAAAACAGGTTTACGCTACCTTGTGGGACATAAACAAAGGGTTTATCACTCCAAGAACTATATTTAAACTGTTGTTTTTGGGGGTTTCGGGGGGGGGGGGGAAAGGTAACCTAGGTTAGGTTACGTATTTAATATATGGTATGCTCCCCCCCCCTAATGTGCAGATATATAGCCCCAATTTGTTTCTAAACTATAATATATCCACCCTATTTTATTTGTTTCTTTAGCATTAACCAAACTAGCACTATATAAAAGAGTCCGTTTAGTACATGAGTACCGGCCTAACTAGCCTGGTTTCAAAAATCAAAATTTGGAATAAATAAATAAGATATGAAGTCATGGAAGACCCTAATTCAAAATATATTTGATCAATATAAGTAGTATTAAGTTTCCCTTGCCTCATTTCTTAGCATCAGAAGAACGAATCTGGTGTGTCTGATATAGGGCCTACCCTGGCTTGGCTAAAACAGTCAGAAATAGAAATTTTCATTTTTGGCTTAATTAATGGATCATCGAAGAAAAGGATTTCTTTAATAAGAGTTTATGAGAAAGAAAATCTTCAGAAGTCAGTTACGGAATCAAAACTTGTTTTGTGATTCAATATTTTTGGAATTTCAAGCGTTTCAAATTTCTTTTAGGGTTTACTTGGAAACAGAAGTTATTATTTGATTTTTTGCCCCTTTATTTCAAACGTACTTAAAAAAAAATTCTCCATCTTCGGTTATTCACTGTTCAACTGGAATATATCATAACAAAAAAGGAAACACATAGTTCAGACAAGCCTATCATTTTATTTGCTCGACGCAACACTTTGCCTAACACAGAATTACTGCCTTGATGAACGGCACTTTACTTAGCATCGTTCGTCTAGATCCGTGATTCCCAACGTGGGACATTGGTGGGGAATGGCAATATTTTAGGGGTCAAGGGCAGGACGCACACCCTTTGGCTGACTATACTTTAGAGCCTTAATTTGAAAAAAAAACATTTTTCATGCGAACGATGTTTTGTCCATGTATTGAATAATAGAATAAGGATTTATTTCAAAACTTTTAATAACCGATAAATCGCCGAGTAAAAGTTCGTGTCCCAAAAAAACGAACATGAAGTAACCAACAACTATCACAAGCAAATCAATGAAACTATAATCAGGGACACCAAATCATTAAGAAATAAAAAAAGATAAAATTATAAACAAATAAAGAAATAAACAAATTAAAAAAGTATTAGAGCAGCTAAAATAATGTCATATCAAATCAGGTCTTGTCATACATTAAATGTAAAAATTTAGATCCATAAACAGCATATAATATAATAAGTCATAAATCAAATTGAAAAAAAAAATAACAGAAGTGTCAAAAGAGTATAAAATAGAATTCGTTAAGAGGTATTGGAGGCATTAAGTATTTGAGTGAAGGTTGGTATAAAGCTGTCTAAACATCTTTTTGTTTTAGTCTTTACAGGTTCTAGAATGGGGATTCAGGTGAATACAGGTAAAATATGAATAACAAAATCTAAGCATCATGAGGGGGGCATCGGGGTTTTAGAAATACCTAGGTATGGCATGGCCCAAAATCGGTTGGCCATCACTGGTCTAGATCATACTCAGACTAGCGGTACTTATACGGTATTAAATTGAATAATAATAAAAAAAATCAACTGAATATAAAGAGCAACAATTAAACTTCAAAAGATCAGAAATTATTCTGTAAATAGGGAAGCTGCCCCTTCCTCAGCCCTTGCTCTTTATGCTAAAGTGTTGGTGCTTTAAACACGCTTCTTATTCCAATTAAACAACCCTCGTGTTTCAGGAGTCGTTCTTGGATTTGGGCCAAGAATTCAAACTTAGTGCAAAGAGCCAGGGTTGAGGAAGAGGCGGCTTCTCTCATATTTGAAATAATTTCTAGTCTTTTTAAGCTTTAATGTTGCTTCTTACTTTCAGTTGAATAAACTTGTTTTTCATATCTAATTTCTGATCGTTTTCAAATCATGCCGGGATATCTGAATCCCCTCTCTATGAAAAATTTCTCACTGGAAAACCCTGATTAAGTTGCCCCCTCTCCTGAAAAATTCTCCCCAGACCATTCCCTCCTCGCTGAAAATTCCCCCTGGAAAATTCTTCTTGCTTTAATTCGGGATTATTTTATTTGTATTTAATTTTTGAACGTTTTTCAAATCATGCCAGGAATTCCCCCCTCCCTGCATAGAACAATTTCCCCAGAAAATTTCCACCCCAAGGAAAGTCCATCCTTTACAAATTTCCGTTTATTTTCCCAATTCCAAATACTATATCTAAACAATGGGCAAATTGCGCAACTTACAGCCCCCTCCCCTATGTGAAATTTACTCTAAAAAATTACCGCAGGAAATTTTTCTCAATGAAATATTCTCTCCTGTATCTGTCTCTGTGTGTAACTCTCTCTCTCTCTCTCTCTCTCTCTCTCTCTCTCTCTCTCTCTCTCTCTCTCTCTTTCTCTCTCTCTCTCTCTCTCTCTCTCTCTCTCTCTCTCTCTCTCTCTCTCTCTATCTCTCTCTGTCACTCTCTCTGTCTCTCTCTCTCTCTCTCTCTCTTTCTCTGTCTCTCTCTCTCTCTCTCTCTCTCTAACTCTCTCTATCTCTCTCTATCTCTATCTATGTCTATCTCTATATCTCTCTCTCTCTCTCTCTCTATATCTCTCTCTCGCTCTCTCCCTCTGATAAATCCCCCCCCTGCAAAAAAACCCTCCCGAAAAATTTCCCTGTATTTCCCAATAACACATACTATTTGTAAACAATGGGCAAATTGCATAGCTTACATCCCAGGTCGTAGGATGGGGGCTAGTTGCCCTCAACTGTGTTCTGTCTCCCAAAAAGGGCACTGTAAACTTTAATTTCCGTTCGAATGAACTCTCTCTCAATCTTCTAGGATCATTGGTTTGATCCGCCCTGGAAAAAAACAAATCAAAACAAATCCGTAATCAATCTTCTGGATTAAATAAAAAAGAAAAGCTTGTTCAACTGAAAGCAAGAAGCAATATTAAAACTTAAACCGAACAGAAATTATTCCGTATATGAGGGGGGTTGCCCCTTCCTCAACACCTCGCTCTTCACGCTTAAGTTGTTTTTAGTTTTTTTTTTTTTTTTTATAAGAGCTTCTTATTGTTCTAAATAAACGACCCTTGTGTTTCAGGAGCCATTCTTCAAGAATTGGGACAAAATTAAACTTTAGAGTAAAAAGTGAGATGTTGAGGAGGGGAACCCCTCTCTTACACGTAATAATTTTTGTTCGCTATAAGTTTTAATGTTGCTACTTACTGTCAATTGAAAAAATTTGCTTTTCTATTTAATTTCTGATCGTTTTTCAAATAATGCCAGGAAATCTGGCTCTACGACCACGAAAAAATCTCCCCCTTTCAACGGAAATATCCTCTAGAGCTTAGACAATTCAATCCTGGTGAAAATTTACCCCGGAGAATTACCCTTAACATCTCCACGCGTAAAATTGAGTCTGCAAGTAGAAAGCAAGACAAATAGAAGAATTTCATATAGGAATTTTGGCAAATTGCCCCAGTGAAAAATTTCTTCTGAAAAATTCACCCCCTCGAAACTTCCCTCATAGAAAATTTTCCCCTTGGAAAATCCTCCCAGAAGAAAGTTCGCCCACGCTGAACAGGGGCGGATCCAGGATTTTTTTTAAGGGGGGCGCAAAATAGGTTGATCCAATAAACTTCGTTAGGAGCAAGTTTAATTAACGCAAACTTACGTTAATTAAGTAAATTACACTGCTTTAGACTACGTTAGGGGGGGGCCCTATCCCCCCTGGATCCGCCACTGCCCCTGAAAAATGTATGCATACTTCCCAATAACAAATACTAAACACAAACAATGGACAAATTCTATCACTTAAAGACCTTTCCCCAAAGGCTCTGGGGGTTCATGTCATGTTGTAACCAAAGGCATAGTTATTGGGCCTTTCTACTATGCTGAACAAAATGACTATCTCAAAATTTTGATCAAATCATTTTGTGAAAAAAGGCGTGGGAGGGGGAATAGTTGCCCTCCAATCTTTTTGGTCAGTTAAAAAGGGAACTAGAACTTTTACTTTCAAATCGAAGGAGCCCTCTCCCAATATCTTTACCTCTGGATGGTATGGAAAAGAGGTTTTTTTAAACCTCGTGAGATATCCATAAATATATGGCTATCTCAAAATTTTGATCGGATGTGTTTGGGGAAATGGTGGGCGTGAGTGGGGGGCTATTTGCCCTCCAATCAGTTTCGACTATTA
Organism: Artemia sp. Qi Xiang Cuo; assembly: GCF_049724085.1. Lineage (NCBI taxonomy): Eukaryota > Metazoa > Arthropoda > Branchiopoda > Anostraca > Artemiidae > Artemia > Artemia sp. Qi Xiang Cuo. The sequence goes on from NC_142811.1 coordinate 26,930,357, forward strand.
AAAAGGGCACTATCCCTTTCAATTTCCAACCGAATGAGCCCTTTTTGAAGTTTTTACGGCAACGCTTTCTATGCAAACCTTATATGTCCCCTGGGAATAACTTACAACCCGTGCGCTAAGGGGTGAGGAGGGATTGTAATCCTCAAGGACATAGTTTCCGGACTTTTCAACTACGTTGAACAAAATGGCTATCTCAAAATTTTTACTGGATGTGTTTGGGGAAATGGTGGCCGTGAGAAGGGTGTTAGTTTTCCTCCAATCACTTTTGACTATTAATAAGGGCACTATCCCTTTCAGTTTCCAATTGAATGAGCCCTTTTAGAAGTTTCTATAACAACGCTCTCTATAAAAACCTTATATGCCCCCAGGGCATAACTTACAACCCTTGCCTTGAGGGGTGTGAGGGGTTTATCATCCTCAACGACATAATATCCAGATAATATCAAGACTTTCAATTACGTTGAAAAAAATGGCTATCTCAATATTTTTATCGGATGTGTTTGGGGAAATGGTGGTCGTGAGAGGGGGGTTAGTTGTCTCCCAATCAGTTTCAACTATCCTATTAAAAAGGACACTAGCCCTTTCAATTTCCAATTGAGTGAGCTCTTTGCGACAGCTCATCCAATTGAAAGAGCTCTCGTACGACAACATTTTCTATAAAAAAAAATCTTGTATGCCCCCAGGGCATAAATTACAGCCATTGCCTTGAAAACTGTCGGGGAGGGGGGTTTGTCATCTTCAAAGACGTAATTTCCAGTACTTTCAGCTACGTCGAATAAAATGGCTGTCTCAAAATTTTTATTGGATGTTTTTGGGGAAATGGTGGACGTGAGAGAGGGGTTAGTCACCCTCTAATCACTTCTGACTGTAAAAAGGGAACTAGCCCTTTCAATTTCTAATCAAATGAGCCCTTTTTGAAGTTTCTACGAAAACGCTTTCTGTATAAACCTTATCTGCCCCCAGGGCATAACTTACAACCCTTGCCCCGAGTGGTTTGGGTGGTTTGTCATCCTCAACGACATAATTTCCAGAACTTTCAACTACTTCCTATCTCAAAATTTTAATTGGATTTGTTTTGGAAAATGGTGGGCGTGAGAGGGGGGGTTAGTTGCCCTCCAATCACTTTCGACTATTAGAAAGGGCACTAGTCCTTTCAATTTCCAATCAAATGAGCTTTTATTGAAGAGTCTATGACAACACTGTCTACATAAACCTTATATGCCCCCAGGGAATAACTTACAACCCTTCCCCTGAGGGCTCTGAGTAGTTATCACCATCAAAGACCTAATTCCCAGGACTTTTAACTTCGCTGAACAAAATGGATATCTCAAAATTTTGATTGCCTGTGTTTTGGGAAATGGTGGGCGTAAGAGGGGGGTTAGTTGCCCTCCAATAACTTTCAACTAATAAAAGGGCACTAGCCCTACCAATTTCTAGTCGAATGAGTCCTTTTTGAAGTTTGCTCTGAGGGCTGTAGGGGGAGTGTCATTACGTTGAACAAAATGTCTATCTCAAAATTTTGATTGGATATGCTTGGGGAAATGGTGGGTTTGAGAGGGGGGTTAGTTGCCCCCCCCCCAAACACTTCCGACTATTAAAAAGGCCACTAGCCCTTTCAATTTCTAATCGAATGAACCCATTTTGAAGTTTCTACGAAAACACTTTCTATAAAAGTCTTATACGCCCCAAGGGCATAACTTACAACCCTTGCCCTGAGGGGTTTGGGTTTTTTTTTAACTACTTTGAACAAAATATCTATCTCAAAATTTTTATTGTATGTGTTTGATTGGATGGGTTGCTCTCCAATCACTTTCGACTATTAAAAAGGGCACCAGCCCTTTCAATTTCCAATAAAATGAGCTTTTTTTAATTTTCTACGACAACACTTTCTCTAAAAAAAACTTATATGCCCCCAGGGCATAACTTAGAACCCTTACCCTGTGGGCTCTGAGGGGGTATCATGCTCAAAGACCTAATTTCCGGAATTTTTAACTACGTTGAACAAAATGGATATCTCAGAATTTTGGTTGCATTTGTTTGGGGGAATTGTGGGCGTGAGAGGGGGGTTAGTTGCCCTCCAATTACTTTCAACTTTTAAAAAGGGCACTAGCCCTTTCAATTTCCAATCAAAAGAGCCCTTTCTGGAGTTTCTATAACAACGCTTACTATAAAAACCTTATATGCCCCCAGGGCATAGCTTGCAACCCTTGCCCTAAGGGCTGTGAAGGGAGTATCATCCTCAAAGACATAATTTTCGGTATTAAAAGGCCACTAGCCCTTTGAATTTCCAATTGAATGAGTCCTTTTTTCAGTTTCTACGACAACACTTTTTATAAAAACCTTATTTGCCCCCAGGACATAAGTAGAGCAGTACCTACCATATTGCTTAGACATATAGGAATCTCCATGCTATTTGCTTAGACATATAGGAAAAACATTTCCAGAGCATGTACTTATGGATTTGCTTGCCTTATGTTCCTTGGTGTCTTTCCAGAGCATGTACTTATGGATTTGGGTGGATTATGTTCCCTCCCATGCTATTATAAGGGCTTATGTTCCCTCCCTGGCCATTTTAAGGGCTTATGTTCCCTCCCATGCTACTTTAAGGGCTTATGTTCCTTCCTATGCTATTCTGAGGGTTTATGTTCCTTCCTATGCTATTCTAAGGGTTTATGTTCCTTCCTATGCTATTCTGAGGGTTTATGTTCCCTCCAATATTATTCTAAGGGGGTATATTCCCTCCCATGCTATTTTAAGGGCTATGCTATTCTGGGGGTTTATGTTCCTTCCTATGCAATTCTGGGGGTGTATGTTCCTTCCTGTGCTATTCTGAGAGTTTTTGTTCCTTCATGTGCTATTCTGGGGGTTTATGTTCTTTCCTGTGCTATTTTGAGGGTTTATGTTACTTCCTATGCTATTCTGAGGGTTTATGTTCCTTCCTATGCTATTATAAGGGCTTATGTTCCTTGGTGTCTTTCCAGAGCATGTACTTGACGATGGAGAAAAAGGGTTAAAGTGATTAGCAATTACGAGCGGGGATTCCCCGCTTTTTTTTTCGAAAACTAGAGATTGTCAAATTGCGTATTTAGGAATGGTTTTGTAGGGAAAGCTGTCTATCACTCATGTGTTATCCAAAGTTCCATTTCTTTAGGATTTGCGAATTTGATCCTATTAAGGTGGAGAAAAAAAAGAAAAGGGTTTAACATTTGCGAATACTTCGATGTGTTGTCAATTTAAAATAGTTTAGAAATAAAAAAATTTAACAAGAAATGACTGAAAAGTGTTTTGGGGGAGATGGGTTGATTATGTACTGTATAATACACAAGTGACGTTTGGACAGTGTTGTCAACTGTTGCCTGATTCCGTGTGGTTTTTCTTTACTTAGTGCTTATTAAAAACGAATTTTATTTTTAATAAATAAGTAGTTCTTGTATCTTTTAAAAGAGCTTCACGGGGTTTGAGAGACTCTGTTGCCTGATTCCGTGTGGTTTTTCTTTACTTGGTGCCCATTAAAAACGAAATTTTTGTCTTAAATAAGTAGTTCTTGTATCTTTTAAAAAAGCTTTACGGGGTTTGAGAGACTTTGTTGCCTGATTCCGTATGGTTTTTCTTTACTTGGTGCCCATTAAAAACGAAATTTTTGTGTTAAATAAGTAGTTCTTGTATCTTTTAAAACAGCTTTACGTGGTTTGAGAGACTCTGTTGCCTGATTCCATGTGGTTTTCTTTACTTGGTGCCCATTAATAACGAAATTTTTGTGTTACATAAGTAGTTCTTGTATCTTTTAAAATAGCTTTACGGGGTTTGAGAGACTCTGTTGCCTGATTCCGTGTGGTTTTTCTTTACTGAATGCCCATTAAAAACGAAATTTTTTTGTTAAATAAGTAGTTATTGTATCTTTTAAAAGAGCTTTACGGGGATTGAGAGACTCTGTTGCCTGATTATATGTGGTTTTTCTTTACTTGGTGCCCATTAAAAACAAAATTTTTGTGTTAAATAAGTAGTTCTTGTATCTTTTAAAAGAGCTTTACGGGGTTTGATAGACTCTGTTGCCTGATTCCATGTGGTTTTTCCTTACTTGGTGCCCATTAAAAATGAAATTTTTGTGTTAAATAAGTAGTTATTGTATCTTTTAAAAGAGCTTTACGGGGTTTGAGAGACTCTGTTGCCTGATTTTGTGTGGTTTTTCTTTTCTTGGTGCCAATTAAAAAAGAAATTTTTGTCTTAAATAAGTTGTTCCTGTATCTTTTAAAAGAGCTTTACGGGGTTTGAGAGACTCGGTTGCCTGATTCCGTGTGGTTTTTCTTTACTTGGTGCCCATTAAAAACGAAATTTTTGTGTTAAATAAGTAGTTCTTGTATCTTTTAAAAGTGCTTTAAGGGGTTTGAGAGACTCGGTTGCCTGATTCCGTGTGGTTTTTCTTTACTTGGTGCCCATTAAAAACGAAATTTTTGTGTTAAATAAGTAGTTCTTGTATCTTTTAAAAGAGTTTTATGGGGTTTGAAAGACTCTGTTCCCTGATTCCGTGTGGTTTTTCTTTACTTGGTGCGCATTAAAAACGAAATTTTTTTGTTAAATAAGTAGTTCTTGTATCTTTTAAAATAGCTTGACCGGGTTTGAGAGACATGGTTGCCTGATTCCGTATGATTTTTCTTTACTTTGTTACAATTAAAAAATAATTTTGTGTGTTAAATAAGTAGTTCTTGTATATTTTAAAATAAATTTACGGGGTTTGAGATACTCTGTTGCCTTATTCCTTGTGGTTTTTCTTTGCTTGGTGCCCATTAATAACGAATTTTTTGTGTTAAATAAGTAGTTCTTGTATCTTTTAAAAGAGCTTTACGAGGTTTGAGAGACTCTGTTGCCTGATTCCGTGTGGTTTTTCTTTACTTGGTACCCATTAAAAACGAAATTTGTGTGTTAAATAAGTAGTTCTTGTATCTTTTAAAAGAGCTTTACGGGGTTTGAGAGACTCTGTTGCCTGATTCCATGTGGTTTTTCTTTACTTGGTGCCCATTAAAAACGAAATTTTTGTGTTAATTAAGTATTTCTTATATATTTTAAAAGAGATTTAAGTGGTTTGAGAGACTCTGTTGCCTGATTCCGTGTGGTTTTTCTTTACTTGGTACCCATTAAAAACAAAATTTTTGT